>NW_004567105.1:26835057-26836664 GCF_000260355.1 Condylura cristata
AACCATGAGTAAAAGGCTGTTCTGAATTAGAAAAGTTACTGACTCTGTTAAACCGCATACAATACACTGCCCACTGGCACTCGAGGGAATGTGGTTAAACATCAAGTAAGCCAGCTGGGCCAGGAATGGATCTCAGCAGAAAGTCTACAAAGTAAACAGTTGTCAACTTTGTTCCTGAATACCCACAGCAGGAATTTGTACCTGTATACCCCTTTACTACAGGATGCTTCCTTCCAACTTTTTTGGACTGAAAGAAAATAATGTAACACTAGGTACAATTTTGAATAGGTATGTATGATCAGAATCATCCTACAAATCCCATATCTCAATAAGATGTATCTTATTTAATGTTTTGTTTTGTTTTGTTTTTGTTTTTGTTTTTTGCAATTATACTATATATGTCTTTTAGGAGTATAAACTTGAAACTCTTCAGCAAAGTATGTTACACAAGATGTACAACACCAAAATACCAGGTAAGAGGTATGTAACTTAAATAGTCACGATATTAGAAAGCCAAAAGCAAGAAAAATACAGATGTATCCACCCTATCTCTTCAGCAATGCCATAAAGGGTGTTTAAATATCCATTCCCTAAATATTCTTGCTTATGTCAATATCTTAAAATTACTGAAAATAAAGCAAGGAAATGCATCCAAAAGAAGTCAGAAGATTCAGATTCTATAGTCATTTTTCTCACTGGATAACTCATTTCTAGAGTCCCTTCATCAGTAAAAGGGGTGTAACAGCCTATATTCTCTCCAGCATGTATAAGAAGCCCAAAGTTTCTTTATTACTAAGAACTAGACTCCAAATTTTTAAATGAAATAATTAGGATTAAAACATAAAACTGATTTTAGTATATATATTTCCTGTGTCTTAGAAGGCTGAGCTCTACCCTCTCCATAAAAAATGATGGTCATTACTTTTCTGTAGAATTCATAATCTCCCTAGTAATAAATTCATACTTAAAGAAGGAAAAGAGACTGAATAAAATGCTGCATAAACTGCTCAAAGTCAATGCATAGATGGAATCCTGGATGGCACAAACCATAAAAAATGCCACTTTCCAGTTTTATTGGTAAGTAACTGACATACATCACTCTCTCTAAGTTTAAGGCATATAACACGATGATATGATTTATGTGTATTATGCAATGATTACAATAGGTACAGCTAACATCCATCTTCTCATATAGACAAAAGAAAAAATATCTCATTAAGAAAACGTTTAGGATCCCACACTTAACTTTCACATATACCATGTACAGCAATGCTAGCCAGCTATAGTCATCAAAGAACACATCCCCAGTACCACTTAGTGAAATTTATTCCTTTTTAACACCTTCCTCCTATTTTACCTCCTCCTATCCTCTAGACATCTCAAAATGCCATTTTAACATTTGTAGAGGGAAGCAGAGAAGATTCATCAACTCACAATAAATAATAAAAGTACTGAGCCTATCCCATAGACCAATCACTACCTAGATAATGAAACCTTCATTATTATTACTCTTCATTATTATTGCTCTAAAACATCATTTCCTGATAGCTTTCTATGAGATGTTCATAGACACTCCTCTGGAACCCTACTTCACCACCATGACTAAA
>NW_004567105.1:26836764-26837452 GCF_000260355.1 Condylura cristata
GTGCAAGGAAGTCAGTCAAGGATTGTGGGGTGTTGAACAAGAGAATCTGGGTGACTAGGCAAAGGGCCTGCTTTAAGTCCAGGGATGTTTATCACGATTCAAATATGCTTCCTATACGCTGAATTCTAGCACTTACAGCGATGACCACCCTAGTGAAGCTAGTTCATCCTCACCATCCAAAGACTAAATGACATAAAGAGAAAGTCTGTAGCATCTAATACCAAGACAGGGCAAAGAGTGGGCAGGGGCATGGTGGTGTGTGTGTGTGTGTGTGTGTGTGTGTGTGTGTGTGTGTGTGTGTCCACACACCTGTAGCAAGACAGCAAGCAAGAGAGAGGGAGAAAGAAATCACAATGTCAACAAATTTCTTCTTGTCTTCATTACATCTAAATGATTTTCATTGGGTTCTGATCATAGTCAAGCCTGCAGTATGTCTGACTTTTACAGTATCAGTGAAGCAACAAAGATGATTGCTTTGTCTGTCCTGCCTTAGGAGATAATTTTTAAGCAGCCCACTCCTTTTATCTCTTTCTCTTTTCCTTTAAATCATCATAAAGACATATTTTCACCACCTCATGCCAGGAAATGAGTAACCATGATAACAGTACCTAAGAAAATACGCAAAGTACTAATGTGTCTGAAGCCAAGAAAGATTTTTAACACCTTACCTTTATCTGATTTCCCTCCT
>NW_004567105.1:26838902-26870416 GCF_000260355.1 Condylura cristata
TCATTATTATTGCTCTAAAACATCATTTCCTGATAGCTTTCTATGAGATGTTCATAGACACTCCTCTGGAACCCTACTTCACCACCATGACTAAATAAATTAGTCCACTGCTGAGCTTTTTAGAGTCTTGAAATGTAAATATAGATTCTATATCTTCTAGAGAGGAATAAGGAAAGCATCATTACCCTGCCTTTTCCAGCTTTCCCCCAAAGGAGTATCTAGTATGCCCCTTTCTGAAATAGAGAAAAACACTAACTCCTAGCTACTAAATACAAACGAAAATCCTTATGTTAGCCTTCCCTCAAATTCCCATATCACTTCTATCACCATTTCCCCACATGCAAAATTTAAATTCTACTGTAAGTTATTTATCATTAAGGAAATATTAGCCATTAATATTATCATATAAAATGCTTGAATGAAAGGAATTCCTTCTTTGCTTGTATTTCCCACACCCCTTCAAAATTATGTCAAATTTACTACATAAAAGATGAGATTAAATTTAAAATTATTTCACTTTTATATGGAATCACCTAAGTATACTACTATGATACGATAATATTCTACTTCGAGAATATGAATTCATCATCTATTTGTTTCTCTTTATCATCTTCTCTCCCCCACACACTCTCCCCTCCAACACACAGATATATAATTTCCTGATAAAATAGCTCAGAATCAGAAAAGCAGCACAGTCTCAGTGTTACTCCGGCAATTCTCTTTATACAACCTGCAGCTCAAAGGAAGGTCAGCAGCTTGAAAAAAAAAAAGTGATGATTTTGAAATGTGTGTCATGAAACAGAGTTATTTATCAATATGCCTGACAAGAATAAGGTGAGAGTCTATTTCAGCTAGCCAGAATGACTGCTGTACTTCACACTCTGAGGCAGTAAGCCAAGACTGAATGAGTATTTCCAAGTTGTTATGGTAACTAAATTGTGGCTGGTTCCATAAAACATTAGCTTTCAATCTCAGGGATTGTGTTTAAAATTCAGTGTGAGTCAGGGTTCTCTGCTCTAAAGAAGGCAGCAGTGATCACCTCAACAGATCACAGGCCACACTAAGGTCAAACTCCATCTACACAGAATAGTAGCCACACAGCAGGTGACAAGGTAGTCTAGGTCAAAAGTCTTTACTTATTCATGACAGCTCCAGACACCAGGGCCTAAATGGCAACCTTCTCCACCTGACTTCATGGGCAAATAGACACTATTCAGAAAGGGAACTATAACAAACAAAGGTCAAAAATCACAACTGAAAGCAAAAATTGGGGGTAGAACAGGGACTTGATATCAACTTTTGCAAAAAAGCATTTCAAATGGAGGTTTTGAAATCAACGAGCTTTGGTTTGAATGTTGATCCCATTACTGATTCTACCTGTGTGAGCAGGTGAAAGTGCCCTCTTTCACTTTAGCCTGACTGTCATAATTGTGGAACTGTGCACTGACTAAGACTGTGAGCACTGTCAGCAACAGCCTGGACAGTATCCCTTTGTCTACAAGTCATCTAAATTGCATGACTTCAGGCAAGTTTCTTAATATCTCACAAAGGCTATGAAGGTTAAATGAGACCTTTCTCCTTACTGGAAAATAGTAGAATCTTTTATAGTTAGCCATTGCTTCAGTTCTGATGGTAGGAGCTATTCCTATCCATGGTACACAGTATAATGAACCCCTCCCCCTAAAGTGGCCACATCTTAACCCCTAATCCCTATAAATGTTATCTCACATGTAAAAAGAGACTGAAGATGTGATCACATAAAGGATGTTGCAATGAGGAAACGAAACCTGGATCCTGGACTTGACAGAATTACCAGAATTCTGATAAGGATAAGAGGTAGGCAAGAGAATTGGTCAAGGAAGAGATATGACAACAAATGCAGAAGTCAGAGGCATTGGAGATGTCACGCCAATTAAGGAGGAGTCATGAGCCAAAGAAGGTAGACAGCCTTTACAAACTAGAAAAAGTGGGGGGGGGGGGGATCAACAGATTTCCCCCTAAAGCCTGCAGAGGGAACATAGCTGCAAAAAACCATGATTTGAGGACTTGGACCTCTAGAAATATTAAGAAATTTGTTATATACTTTTAATTTACAACTAAAACAAATGTATTATGCTGTTTTAAGCTAGCATAAAGGTAGCAACTTGTTACCACAACATTAGGTTACTAATTTTACAATACAGTAAATGGGAAGTGTGCTCCAGACAACATTATTGTTTGGGAAAGTAGTGCATGCACAGACAGTCTGAGGTTTCTAGGGAGTAGAAAAACGTAAATCCCTCAATAAAGGTGAGCTGAAAAATGTGTACAGCCAGTGTTAGGAAAATGCCATCTTGGGCATGTGGCACAGGGTTTGAAACACAGTTCTGAAAGTTCACAGTAAAAAGTCACTGGCATCATATAGTGCCTAGAACAAAATCAACTACTACCTATTGTTGGAAATCAGGGTACCCAAGGTTACCTTGATGCAATAAAGGACTACTCCCAAAACGAAGATAGGGACCTTATGAGCCCCTTAAACTAAGTAAATACAAAACAAGTAAATTTCAAGTGTCAGTGCCCATCAATCCAGCCACCCTTATGGTGGTTTGGCACAACTGGCCTACCACCAGTTCCAGGAAAATCAAGAGGTGCACCTAGTAGAGATGCCCAGCAATAGCAGTGCTACATTGTCACAGCACATAGCACAAATCAGAAGACATGCCTCAGAGAAACAGAGAAACACAATCAACCAAACAAATCCCCAGAGGGACTCATCACAAAGGGAAAACCAACAACCAGAACACAGTAATAATGACATGAAGGATCTCCACAACCTATCAGAGAAAGAACTTTTAACTACCATGATCAAAACACTGAAAGAAGTCATAAAGGAAAAAAAAAATGATATGAAGAAAATAACTCACGATCAAAAAATTGAAATTAAAGACCCTAAAGAGGGAACTGGAAGAAATGCAAAAAATTAAAAGATCAATGGAGGAACTAAAGAACTCCGGGAAAAGCAATGAAACAGAATAGCTGAATTGGAAGAACAAATCAGTACTCTCAAAAATACAGAAATAAAAGAACCAAAACAGAAAAGGAAAGAGAAATGCACAGGAAAAAAAAATGAACAATGCAAAGAATATGTGATTCCATGAGGAAAGGAAATATAAGAATTATAGGAATAATTATAATTATTATAATTATTATAGGATGAGAGAAAAATACAGAGACAAAGAAAATATTTGAGGAGATAATCAAAGAGAACTTTACCAACATGAAGGAGATGAAAATAGACATATAAGAAGCTAAAAGAACACATATGATGAAAGGAAAAATACAGCAAGACACATAACAGTAAAGTTCTCAAGAATCCAAGACAAAGAAAAAATAATGAAGCTGACAAGATGGGAGAAACAGATAACATACAAAGGAAAAACAATCAGACTGACATCAGACTTCTCTGAAAAGGCAATATGAACAGGAATAGAGGGAGGGATATATTCAACAAACTCCAAGACAACAAATGTCAACCAAGGATACTTTACCTGCAAAGATCTCTTTCCTCTAAGAAGAAACAAAAACTCAAGTATTTGTTATGACTAAACCCCCACTTCAAAAACTACTACATGAAGCCCTAAAGCTAGAACAAACATATGAATGAATAAGAATAACAGATTAAGGCATGGAATAAATCCACAAAACGAAACAAAATGGCAAACACAGCCACCAACATATCAACATTAACCCTAAATATAAATGGTCTTAACTCAGCAATAAAAAGACACAAAGTAGCAGGCTGGATTAAAAGTCAAAATCCAACCTTTTGCTGTCTACAAGAAACACAACTAACTACAAAAGACAAACATAGACTGAAAATAAAAGGTTGGAAAACAATCCTACAAGCAAATGGACCCCAAAAGAAGGCTGAACAGCTATACTTACATCAGAAACAGACTTCAAAGTAAAAAAAGTAAAAAGAGACAAAGAGACAAAGATGGTCATTATGATTAGTGGAAGAATACATCAAGAAGATGTAACACTCATCAACATATACTCACAAATGAAAAGTGCCAAAATATATTAGATAATTATTATCAGCTTTAAAAAATGATCTTAAAGAAAATACATATATAGTAGGAGGTTTCAACAACCTACTTTCAACGATGGACAGATCAATGAGACAAAAAATAAACAAAGACACTAGAGTCCTAAATAAAGAACTAGGGCTCATGGGCTAACAGACATCTATGCGACACTGCTCCCCAAAAAAATCCAAGTACACATTTTTCTCAAGCACACACGGATCATTCTCCAAAACCGATTACATACTGGGCCACAAGACAAACATCAACAGATACACTAAGATCAAAATCATGCCAACTATCTTCTCGGATCATGAAAGCATCAAACTAGAAATAAATCAGGAAAAGAAAACAAGGAATCCATCCATCTCATAGAGACTGAAATCCACTCTTCTAATGGGGCAATCAAAGAAGAAATTAGGAAATATTTTGAGTTAAATGACAACAAAAACAACAAATTCCAGCAAAACCAGTAATAAGAGGAAAATATATAGAAATACAGGCCCACATCAAAAAACAAGAAAGAAATCAAAGAAACAACCTAATCTCACACCTCACTGAACTAGAAAGAAAAAGAACAAAAAAAAAAATCTGAAGCCAGTAGAAAGAAAGGAAATAATAAAAATCAAAAGAAAAATAAATGAATTAGAAATTTTTTAAAAATCCAAAAGATAAATCATACCAGAAGTTGGTTCATTTATCATATATAAAAAAGTAAATAAAATAGACAAACCTTTAGCCAGGCTCACAAAGAAAGAAAAATGAGAGAAAAAACAGATTAATAGAATCTGAATCTCTTTCTCTGAAATAGATTAATAGAATCTGAATCTCTTTCTCTGAAAGAGAAAAAATCACAAGATTCCTATGAAATCAAAATAATAATCAGAGACTCCTATGAGTACCTATGTAGAAAACAAATTCAACAACCTAGAAGAGATGAACAAATTCCTAGAACAGTATAAACATCCAAAGCTAGACAAAGAAGAAATAGAACATATAAACAGACCAATTACGTGCAGTGAAATTGAAGCAGTAATCAAATCATCCCCAAAAATAAAAGCCCAGGACCAGATGACTTCACAAGTGAATTCTACCAAACATTCAGAAATGAATTAGCATCTGTCCTACACAAACTCTTTCAAAAAAAAAAAAAACAGAAAAAGATATACTACCAAATACATTCTATGAAGCCAATATTATATTAATACCAATACCAGACAAAGATATCACAAAAAAAAGAAAACTACAGGCCAATCTCCCTAATGAACACTGATGCAAAAATCCTCAACAAAATCCTTGCCAATAAAATCCAACAATGCATCAAAGAGAGAATACACAACAATCAAGTGGGATTCATCCCAAGGGTACAAAGCTGGTTCAACATATGAAAATCAATAAATGTCATCCAACATATCAAACAAAAGAAAATTAAAAAACACATGATCATATCAACAGATACTGAAAAAGCTTTCAACAAAGCTCAACATCCATTTATGATGAAGGCCCTTGAAATTCTAGTGATAGAAGGAATTTACCTTAAGATGATAAAAAACCATTTATGACAAACCCACAGCAAGTATTATTCTCAATGGTGTAAAGCTAAAGGACTTTCCATTAAGATAAGGAACAAGACAAGGATGCCCATTCTCTCCACTCCTCTTCAATATAATACTGGAACTCCTTGCCAGAGCAATAAGACAAGAGAAAGTCATAGAAGAAGTTCAAATAGGGAAAGAAGAAATTAAACTATCATTATTTGCTGGTGATATGAAAAGACATAGAGAGAACCCTTAAAACTCCACAGAACTACTCAAAATAATTAACCAGTTCAGCAAAGCAGCAGGATACAAAACCTACACACAAAAATCAGTAGCTTTCCTACAACCAATCTGAAGAAATCACGAAACCATCCCTTTTAAAACTGAAAACAAAAAAAAAAATAAAATACTTGGGAATAAATCTAACAAAAGATGTGAAAGACCTACACAAAGAAAATCGTAAAACACTATTAAAAGAAACAGAAGTAGACACAAAGAAATGGAAAAATATACCCTACTCATGAATTGGAAGAATTAACATTATTAAAATGGCCATCCTAACAAAAGCAATTTACAGATTTAATACTATCCCAATAAAAAATATCACTTCATTCTTCAAAAAAATAGAACAAACACTGATGAAATTTATATGGAACCACAGAAAGCCAAGAATAGCCAAAGCTCTACTGATGAAAACCAAGGAAAATGGAGGTATCTTACTTACAAACTTCAACCTATATTACAAAGTCATAATAATCAAAACAGTGTGGTACTTGAACAAAAACAGACCAATGGAACTGTATAGAAAGCCCAGAAATAAAACCACACCTATATGGATAATTAATCTTTGACAAAGGAGCAAAGAATATGCAATGGAACAAGGACAATTTGTTTTACAAATGGTGCTGGGAAAAGTGGGCAAACATAAACAAACAAACAAAAAAAATGAAACTAGACCCATACCTCACACCATGCAGAAAAATCAACTCAAAATGGATAAAAGATTTGGGCATAAGACCTGAAGCCATAAAATATATAGAAGAAAATATAGGTAAAACACTACAATATATACATCTCAACAACATATTCAAAGACTCTTCACCCAAAGCAAAGAAAATAAAGGGAAAGACCAACACATGGGACTACATCAAACTGAAAAGCTTCTGCACAACAAAAGAGACATTAACCAAGATAAAGAGACACCCTCCTGACTTGGAAAAAAAATCTTTGCACTCCATACACAGAAAAATCACAAAATATACGAAGCACTAACTTGAATCACAAAATATACGAAGCACTAACTTGAATCAACAAAAACAAAACAAAAAAACCCAGTGAAAAAATGGGCAGAAGCACAGGAATTGCAAATGGCCAACAGCATATGAAAAAATGTTTAACATCCCTCATAATCAGGGAAATGCAAATCAAAAGTACAATGAGATACCACTTCACACTAGTAGAATGGCACATATCAAAAAAAAAAAAAAACTAACAAAAACAAATGTTGGCAAGGATGCAGAGAAAATGGAACTCTCCTACATTGCTGGTGGGAATACAAAATGATCCAACTACTATGGAAAGCTGTAAGGAGATTCCTCAGACTATTAAAAATGGACCTACCATATGACCCAGCAATTCCACTTATAGGAATATACCCAAAGGACACAAACACATTAATTTAAAAACATACATACACCCCTATGTTTATCACAACACTACTCACAATAGGTAACTCCTGAAAACAACCCAAATGCCCAAAACTAGATAACTAGATAACTGGATCAAGGAGATGTAGTGTGTGTGTGTGTGTGTGTGTGTGCAATGGAATACTAGTCAGCAATCAAAAAGGTAAACTCATGCCATTAGCAGCATGGATGGAGCTGGAAGGGATTATGCTAAGTGAAATAAGTCAGAGGGAAAAAGAAAAATATTAAATGGTTTCACTTACAGGAGGAATTTAAGAGAACCAAGTAAGCCGGGGATGGGGGTGGGGGATGGGGAATATGTATTTTTATTACAATGCAAAACACAACAAAACAATACAAAAACAGACAAGTTAAACCAGAGCGATCCTACACAGGAAGGGGGCAGAAAGTGATCAGAAGGAAGGGCTATGGGGATAAGGGAGGAGGAGGGAGGCAGTAAACACTGTTGTAAAATGAACAATAATGTAAATAGATATATGAAAAATAAATAATGAAAAAATACATGGTACATAGTAAGCACTGAATAAATGATGGCTATTGAATTATAGCTGAGAGATCACAGTGACTAAGGAAACTTCATGACACAGAGAGAAGCCACAGTCCAGTAGGAATTCATTGTAGCAAAAATCTGTTACCTGGAGCCACTGTATTCCTCCCGCCACATATCAGGCAGTTACTTATAGATATTATCCTTTACCCTTTCATCCTCAGATAATTGCACCTGAAATAGCCCAGATAACTAAATGAACCAAAAAAAAAAAAAAAGGACATGCCATCAACCAAGGTGAAGTTAAATCCCAAAAATGAGGAAACCCAGACAAGAATATCATTAGCCCTAGGTAATCTTGTAACTGAAAGAAAAAAAAAAATAGTTTAAAAAGAAATAACCAAAAGCATGTCTACATGCCTCAGGTCAGGTCAAAGACCACAAAGCGTATAAATCTGATGACATCATAAAGTAGACCATCACTACAGTCATTGAAAATGGATGAAACACAAAATTTCAAGAGTCTGCCTCCCCCCAGTCAATGAAGGAAAACACAAAACTTAAAACATTACTTTCATATCTGAGTGAGCTGGATGGGCAGGGTTGGCTTTATTGTGCTCCCTCTTGAAAGGAGGCTGATGTCTGCTACCTAGATGTCACAGATCTAGAGGAGAAGCAACTCTGATTGGGGGAACTCATAGACATAGTGGCTAGAGCAGTTTTAGGAACATATTCCGGATGATGTGCAGAAGATGAGCATCTAAAATAAAGGTCTGCCACTGGAAAACAATACAGCAAGGATACAAGGAGACAGGGAATGTTCACAAAGGGGAAATCCAGGGACAGCTCAAGGATGCACCTCTGTTGTGTGGTTTCACATTCCTTCCCAAAAATAACCTTATTTTACGTTATACAAGGCCTGAGGTCTTGACACTGGGATGGTCTTCTTGATGACTGAGGTGGGAACAACCTGATCACTTTTCTGGACACACAGAAGAATTTCTGGTGTGACATTTGTTCTCAATGACCATATCAGTGTTTCTACCCCTGAAATTTACTTTCTGTAAGTTGCAGTCTTTCAAAAAAAAATCAATATAATACACCCAAAGTCATACTCTGGATAAACCAAAATATGAATTCAAAAGGAAAGACACTGTTATCTCCAGTGAGACCAAATTTTTTGACTTCTATTTGTATTTGCATAACACACATTAATTGTATATGCCCATTAACTCCCTGTATATGAACAAGTGGCATGGGATTCCTATGGAATCCTATGCAAATGATGGAGGGCAAATGATGGGTAGAAAACATTCATGGACTGTCAGTGTGTTCCAGTGTCAGTGAGGGATCCCCAAGATATCTCAGAAACTTGGGGTGGAACATGATAGAAGAGTAAGGAACTGTAACCCTGCCCCATCTAGACTTCAACATTTTTTTACATTTCTTCTTGAAGAAAACAATGTTTTATAATATCTCATCTGACTGTATCATATTTCACCAACAAATATGAAAAACTGAAGAATGGATAACCAAATTGCTCAGGACAGTCTGGGCATATACCCGATGACCCTGTGTATTTGTGTAGCACATCTCCACAAAGTAACACCAAATTAGCAATCATCCCAGTCAGAGATGTTAGAAATCTGCCTATGGTCTACGATCATTACATAGTACCAGAAGGCATCTTATAAAATTCTTCCTGCTCTGCACTTACGTACTGTTCTCTTATGTTTGGCTTATTTCCTTTCTATTTTTCTGTTTCATTGACAGGAAAGAATTTCACAACCTAACAAGAGGAATGAGAAAAATAGTCACCAAATGTTTCCATATTTTATACCATACCAATTCTTTCACCTTAAATATTAATCAAATATCAAAGAGTCTTGTATCAACCTTTTGAAAATTCATATAACATGGTTGGATTTTAATATGTAAAGTCATAACTCTTAAAGGGTAAAAACCTCTGAAAATGACTCAGATATATGAGCCAGAGGCTGTGAGAATTTCTAAGATAAACAGTCATCATTTCTATATTTTTGACTTTTAGTCTTTTGATTAATATAGAAATGAATACAAAAAAATATAAAATTGAATACAAAATCTGCATTCATTTTTAGTATGATATGTGAGATGTAAGAGAAATTTCCAGTTTATTTCCATAAACCTGCTCTAAGAAACTTAAGTAGAAAATACGTATTTACAGTTTTTTCCCATCTTTAGGAGAGCAGAATTGAAAACTGGCAAACATTATTATAGGGTTCTGTGACAAGCCTTTATGTTGATGACCAGCCTGTGATGAGCTGCCATTGTCTTTCAGAAAGCTATATAGAGAGCAAGCATTCTATCTATAGAACATTCCTTATTTTAAGGTGCCTCCTTTAAAAGGGTGCTACCTTTCCCCAATTCTTAGCACCAAGTACCACCTGAGCTATTAACATCCAAGTAGAACTTCATGCAGCTAAAGAAACTTCTGAATTGCTCAAGGAGACTATTTCTGACCCTACAAAAGCTGACCCAGGCACATCACACCAGCAGCGCCTTGCTGCCTCATCTAGAGGCTTGTCTAGAAAGTGCAAATGAAGTGAGAAAAAAACAAGGATTGTGGCAAGATCCTTATCAGTATGCTACCAATGTTGTAGTTCCCAAGTTCCCTGCAATATGCTAAGTTGCTGACATGAGAAAATCTTGCCAACCTCTGCCATTTTTCTAATAGTAGAATGAAACCCTTCTAATAGCAGAAGGAAAACAAAATAGAAGAAGCAGGCAATAAACAATGGAAGAGTGATGAGAAATGCTGCTACCGTTGTCCTGAACTGGAACAGTATGTTATATTCTCAACTCCTGCAGCTTTAAGAAGTATTTATTGCATGCGCTCAGTGTAATAGATGCCTAACTGAGATATGACTTCCTATTGCAATTGAGAGTGTACTGTAAGTAGGAGGATGAAAAGATTATTTTACCTTGAAAATTACCTTACTTGTGAATTTCCCAGTTAAGTACAAAGATCTAGAAGGAAACAGACCTACATTTCTATCACTGTTCTAACACTAACCTGCGTATGCAAATCTCTTAGCCTCACCAGGCCTCAAAAAGATGAAGGTGTATTCACTTTGTAGGATAGTGTAAGTTCAGGTATTTCAGACACTTACATGTATATGGGGACCTCCCTGGTGGTGCAAGGCATTAAAGCCTATTACTATGAAGCTATCCCCAGCCACTACAGCAATAGCTCAGTGTGTTAAAGTGCAGTACTGCGAAACTATCTGTAGCCACTGCAGCACCAGTTAGATCCCCACATGGTGCAGCAGACCTCTCCTGTCTCCCCCACTGCTCTCCTCAGCAGTGTATTTCAGTAGATCTGCCTGTTCTGTTCCCCACTCGTCTCTGGAGAATCCTCTCACCCCCCACACCTCTGGCCTGTATCCCAGCTCTGGTATGCATAAAATAAATAAATCTTTAAAATGAATAAAATAAAAGTATGTCTTTAAAGAAAGACCAAAGGAAAGCTGAATACTCTTTCCTATGCACTAGGAAATTGTCTCTATATCAAAACAGTGATGACACTGCAGAGAGAAGTTGTGCTCTTAGCTTTCTGAGCTTAGGGATAACTCGGAGACAAATGGTCAATGGAAAAAGAGAAATTAGAGAATTCAGTGGCAGGGATTTAGAGTGGGGAAAGGACATGTCAAATTAATTTTCATTCCTAAACACAATCAAATGTTCCCATATTCCTCCCAAAGTAATGAGCAACTCTTTCAAAAGGTAAGGCATATACAATTTTAACCTTGTTAAAGGTTTTCTCAAAGGACTGTTTTGTTGGGGGAAAAAAAAACATTCAGTGCTCTATGCTTACAGATTATTCCTCCCCAGTCATTCATTTGGCAGGAAAACTTGGTCAGCTTTCTGCAATTAGCTGATTAAAAGTGGTATTTGATTGAAAACTAGCTATACAAAGTGATCTTGAACTGATTGAAGGACACATTCAAACACTTCGATTGACATTGTTTATGTTTGGGATAATTTAATATCTTTACTCAAGGAGGAAATAAACATTCCTATTTGAACAACTGCAGTATCTACAATAATGTATTCACTCACTACAGAGGTGGGTTTTATTAATCTCTCTCAAGAATAAAAAAAAAATCATACTTTAAATCATAGACTCCTGAGGAAAATGAGCAAATTATACACAGTGAGCTTTTGTAGTGAGAGTAGAAACAAAAATTACACTTGACCCATTTATAACATATAGAAAAAAATCTATATAGTGTAACTGTAATTCATCTGTTGGCTTTGCAAAAGACTACCTCAAAGATGAGAGACACGGACCTCAAACTACAAGTAGAAAAGAAGTATTTAGCAAAAGAATAGAAATTTCTGTTCATGCCTTCCTAATAAAATAAATGGACCATGTTCCCTCCCTACCTCTTTAACTGTCATTACTGATTTTAAAATGTGTGGCTTTGCTCAATGTTGCAGACACAAACTAAGGCATCAGTGAAACTGGATTCATATTGTACTACACCACCAACCACTTCTGCAAATTCAAATCAACCACAACCTTTACTCCAAGTCTCAGTTTAGTTATCTAATAATTGGGGGTAAATACATATACAATGTACCTTCATGCTTAAAACTACCATAAATTAAAGCAGTTCAGAAACAGGCAAAAGAATTATAGAAATGCAACCATGCAATGAATACCAAGAAGATACTTCCTATTAACATTGAATTGCCATAGGAACAGTAAAATACACTTTTATAGTCCCCCTAGAGATTTTCCCTCAACCAATTTGTAGAAGGAGGAAATGATTTATTGTATCTCATGTACTCTAAATGCTACCATTTTTAAAATTGTTTTTAACTAGAGTAGAAAATAGAATTTGAGCACTTTCAGTTGCCAGGCCTTAGGGACTCTTCTATTACCTCTCAGAGATTGTCTGGCCATGGCTCAGGGCTATTTTAATTTACCCCCCATCGTCTCAGCTAGCGATCATGGAGACTCAGTCCTTGGTCAAATCAATCAGGCCCTTGTGCAGAATAAAACCACTTTGAACAGGCAGTGAATGAATCTGTTTTAAAAGTCAGATAAACTTTAAAAAAAAAAAAAAGACAGTTGGCTGGGAGAGCATGTAATTGCACCTCTTTACACATAAAACTAATCAATTAGCAGTGAATTATTGCATTGTTAGAACTTTGCCATTTGGCTTGATCATTTTCAAAGTTCCAAAGCCTTCCTCTCCCACATACAGCGATGAACTGTGTTTCCGCAGATACTGGCCATTCAGTTCTTATCCCTCCCCGTCTCCACCTCTATTTTATCCTCTCTCAGTACAGCAAGGCTGCACAAAATACCCAATATTACACAATTTGGCTACACACACAAGAAATAAAGCTCTATATAACAAGGATTCTGACCATAAAGCTATTTGCCAAAGCAGCATATACCATATACCAAAATGGTGGCCAAACAAAAACGCAATCACATGTAGCCAAACAAAAACGCAATCACATGTAGAGGTTAAAATGTAAACGGCAATATACATTTGCCTAGTATGACAGGAAGGAAAATAAAATGTAGCATTAAAATCCTCAAAATTAGAACTCAGTCAGTTTATGGTCTGCTGCCTGGGTACTAAATTTCAGTCCATTCCCTTGCTATAACACACATCCATGCCATGCACACAAAAAAGGCTGAACGTGAGACAAACACAAATTCTGTTACACTGATAAGAGGGAAAGCATGTAACTAAATATTTTTCTGTCTACAAGGTCAACCTTTTAATTCATGCAAAGCACTGAATCTAAGGTCCAATTTAATGTCTCCTCCTCTACAGATATATCTGCTCAATGACCTAATGGGAAACCTAAGACAAGGTTGCAAATGCAAATAAGAAAAACAACCGTAACTGGTAAATTGCTCCTTTTGGATAAATAACACAAAAGAAGTACTTTTCTAATTTAAATACCTTTTAGAGGGCTATACACTGCATTATCCAAAAATTAAACTGTATCTAAGCAAAAAAATGAAATGAATAACACATGTTAGAGGTTAATTTTCAAGGGTTTGGATCTATAATTTACCACCCACTTCTTTTCATTAACAGCACCAGCTCATCATTAAAGACTTCTTTTGCTACTTGTGGTTCACAGGATTGGAAGACTAATAATTACTCATCATTCAATCTCTAGTGACCATTCAGTAAAATGGACAAAGGTCTGACTTCACCATATATTACACTTAAGAGTTTATTTGTGAAGTTACAAATACTTAAAAACTCTTCTGTTTGGATTTGATGAAAGGCAATGTTTCGACCTTACCTAGAAAGTCAGTGACGTAACACCACTGACTTTTTATTAACCACTGACTTTTTAATCACAAGCCACTGACTTTTTATCATGGTTATCATGGCTATTACTTCAATTCTTGTTATTAATAAGAAAGGGATACAAATAATTGGTTTTAAAATGCCTAAGAAAGTACAATCATCAATTAGTAAAACCACAGATATGTGACAAAATATCAGTCTTTCCATCTTATAAAAAAATGGAATTTTTCCTAAAGGAAAGGCCAGTGATAGATTTAGTATATCTTGGCATGCAAGGGTTGCGATATTATTGGAAGGTGCTTTTTTAAAGATTTATTTATTGCAGCAGTCCTCTGCCCACCTGTGCCTATACAGGTACTTCTTTCCACCCACTCTCTCCCTCTGCAGGGCAGCAGCCTCCTGCCTGCCCGTGACCTGTACCATGCCAGGACTTCTCTGCACTGACCTCCCTCAGTGGAGGCCACTCTCCTAAGGCCACCCACCTGCAAACAAGCAGGCCTCTCTCTCTCTCTGCAAACCTGTCCCTTCCGGGACAGCTCTTCCTGCTTGTACCTATGCAAGTGTCTTTGCCTCTCCTATCTCTTTCTGATAAACTTACTCTTTAACTATTAAAAAAAAAAAAAAAAGATTGATTATGCATACAGAACTAGGGTACAGGCCAGAGGTGCAGGGGCAGTGAGAGGATTCACCAGAGACAGAGTGGGGAGCAGAACAGACAGACTGATGAAGTACACTGATGAGGGGCAAGACAGGAGAGATCTGCTGCACCATGTGGATCACCTCCGGGGCCAGGGATTGAACTCGCACTGAAGCAGCTATGGCCAGCTTGCAGTGCTGCATCCTAACCCATTGTGCCACCAGGGAGGGCCCTCTGAAATTTTTTTTCTTACTTAATCATAATGAATCATACTGAATCATAATGTCCATATATGTTGTATTAGTAATTTTCTAGTAAATATTCAACCAAACACAGTTCTGCAGTTATCTTCATAACACTGATAATTATTCAGCCAACAGAAGACTTGGCAACATTAAACACATTTTGCTGGCCCAGGCTTCAGATCACATTGCTCTGGACCCAGAGTAATGGAAGAGGAAACTTTTAATCTCATACTATCCTGCTTTTGGTAGACTACTTCTTGTGATGATTCTACCTTTGGTGATAATGGGACAATGTATTAACTTGTGGAGAATTTAAATAAATACATCCAAATTTGACTAATGAAAACAGGGTCTCATATACTGTTTACTTAATTCCTACCACTTCCCATTTTCTTTTTTTTTTTTTAAGATTTATTTATTTATTCATATAGAACTGGGGAACAGGCAAGAGATGCAGAGGGTGAGAGGATTCACCAGAGACAGAACAGGGAGCAGAACAGGCAGATCAATGAAGCACAATGCTGAGGAGAGCAGCGGATGGGTCAGGAGAGGTCTGCCTCGCCATGTGGATCTCCTCCGGAGCAGGCAGGAATGGAACTCATGCGGAAGTGGCTTAAGCTTCTTAGTACTGTGCTTTAACCCACTGCACCACCAGGGAGGGCCCCACTTCCCATTTTCTAACCATCCTCTCTCAGAAAGGTAAACAAGACAATCCGATTGTCAGAAATATTTAAAATCCATCTTATGGTTTGGAACCTTTATGACAAAATCAAGAATGCATATTGCAAATGATTGTCAAGGACCCTTTCAGTTCTCATATTGCCAACTTCTCATTAGACACAGCTATCCACTAATCTTAAATTCAAAATGCACAGTAAAGGTACTTAATTATTATGGATTTAGTTTAACAGTCAGGTTCTTTAGTGGCAATAGTTCACCTATCTCATGTCAATTCTAAGGCAAGTGCTATTATCACTCCCATTTTTCAGATGAAGAGATTGAGAGCAGATGAGATGAAGAGATGAGAGACCTGGAGCACTTACATGATTTATCCACATTCACACAGGCTATAAGAAATGTTACATATTATGAAGACTTGATCCTTAGCACATGATCTTGCTTCTACATTGACTAATTTCATATTGTTAAAATCTTTTCCCAGAGGAAAACATATAATGATGGATGGGTGGACAAACAGACACCAGTGCATATCTATGTATCTATATATACTTACAGATAGAGAAAACACATTCCTGTTGATCACTCTTACCTCCAGAATAAAGTATAAACTCCTTATCTAACACGTATCCACTCTCTGGGCTGACTACCCTTCCAGCTCTTCCATACTGCACCTGCCCCACACAGATATTTTTGCTCCTCGGGACTGACTGTTCCTAAACTTTTCATGTTCCCTTATGTCTTCTGCAGAGCCTAGAACACCCTCTCCATTTTGGCCATCTGGCAGATTCCCACTCATCTTTCATGACTCACCTCAGGCATCTCCTCTCTGGGCATTCTTCCCCATTGCCCAACCAGCAGGCAGAACGGTCACTCCCACCTCTGCTTTCCCATGTTCCTTCTTCCTACATCGTGCACAACTATGAAAGTTTCATATTAAAACTATTTGTCCATCTCTCTGCAGCATTAAGCTCCTTAAGAGCAGCTATTCTTTCTGTCCTCTTTTCTTTTCAGCAACAGACATGCTTCTAGAATGAGCAAGGTAAGGAACGAATGTTTGAGTGATGTAAGTAGAGCTGAACAACAAATAACAAATATCCCCAAAATACATTCCAACAAGCTCTGGAATTCTAGGACTTTGAGGCAGGCAAGCTGAACAACTATGAATGTGTGATTTACAGAAAGCAATTTCTACAACTTAAAATGAATCTGAAGTACTCAACATGAAAGTCTCATGGTACAGAAACTGTACCTGTTAGCACCAGTCCAAACCAAAAAGAGCATGACACTTCTAAGACTCCAAATAATCTCAGCACAGCTGAACTTTAAGGTGAAGACTGCCAGATGCAGAGGCAAGGACAAATCCTAGAGGCCCACCTGCCATGAAACATTGGATTTTGCTTGATAATTCACTATCCTATATCCCAAATGGAACATCTTTCTGACTATCTCTACATGCCCAAATGTTAGCCTTCATGGTTCAAATGCTACTTTCTCCATCAAAAATCCTGTATTCCCCTTCACAGAAGCAGCCCGCCTTCTGACCTGTTTCTCCCTCTGGATGTTTGTAATGTCTCCAGAACTTGCCATCTTTTCCTTTGCAAAAGTCTTACCAGCTTGACAAAAACTCATTAAGGGCAAAATCTACATTCTTTCTGCCTCATCCTATTCAACCCTCATCCAGGACCCAATGACAGTGCACTATGAAGAAAATTTCAGCTCAAGTTTCTGAAAGTATTATAAATATATACTTCGATTAAAATTCAGTAGTGTCAATATGCATTAAAACAAATTTATGATTATGTATCATAGCCACTCCAAGACAGATTTCAGATTTCAAGTGACAAAATTTCTCTGCTGAGAGCCCAACAAACTAGATTTTCACTCTGGTTCTCTCTAGGGAAAACAATTTGAACATTGCATCAATAGCCACCTTGTTTCTCAGAACACAGAGATGTGATCTCAAAAGGTCTCTTATCTAGAACAAGTTGTAAAATTTTATTTGAGTCATAATCACCTTTGTGAAAAGCTAGAAGAGACAGCAACTGTATTATACTGAAAATGTTAATGAAGAAAAGCATTATGTTACTGCAATAGCAATGTGGGTATTGAGCAGAGGAAATTTTCCTTTAGTGAGGAAAAAATTTTGAGTTGACAACTTCAATCATGCACTACAGATCAAAACCTACCAATTATCTAAACAAAAAAGGAAAACCCATAACAAAAATACACAGCTCCCAGCAGAGTAAGACTCATTCTCCCAGAATTTGGACATCAAAAGAATCAATAAGACAATTAATGTTCCTGAAGATTCAGCTACAGATCAAGGGCAATTCAAGGTGCAGGCTCAGAGGTAGCACTAATTTGAATCAGAGCTAGTATCATCATTCTGAAATATTTCACTGAAATATAACCTCCCAATGTGGATCAGACAACTACAATCATCTCCCAACAACAGAATATACTGTAATGGCACCGCATGACAAGGAAAACAAGTCCTGCATTTTTCATGTGAACTGCTGCCCTTTATCTTAAAATACATTTTATGCTTCATGGGATATTTTCTAGAAAATTTTCCATATGTAGAATTTGCCCTGGATTTTGCCTTGACAAGGAAAAGAGCATGAACACTTATTTCTCCCTTAACATTTTAATGTAATTAAACGGTTGACAGTGAGTTGATGAACCCAAAGGTATACAGCCTTTCCATGCTGAGACAGCCATCCCAGACGCCACCTCCCTTGGGGTCACACATGCTGCAGAGTACGTACAGGAAAAGCCTTTGGGGGCAGCCAGAGGAAAAGGCAGTACTGCTACTACGTTCACAAAATCATCCAGCCCCAGCCACCACAGAAGACGGAAGGAAGCCAAAGGCAATTGCTCAATGAAAAACACAATAAATAAGAAGCAATGCACATGTGCATACTATTTAATAACTTGAGCCCCTTCATATACATTCCCTTAACCTGACTTACAATGAACTAAGGTGCATCATCAGCCAAGTTGGCCAGACCATCATCAACCAATGTAAGATCCATAAAGGCAAAGGAAATGAATGCAAAGACATCAGCAAAGGTTCAAGTATTAGGATGATACTGAAAGGTTTTCTTCTAAGTAGCTCTTCCTTCTATGATTAAAAATTTAAACAGAATATAGTCACCCAGGTAAAACCAAGATTCCCAATTCCTTTTACAGGTCCACAATTCCCAAAGATTTTTCATAACCAGACCTGAAATAAAGGTTACAGTGCTTAGCTCACTATTACAGCTATTGCTGCTACAACTCACCACAAATGTAGTGGCCTAAACCAGCACAAATTTATTGTCTCACTGTTCTGGAAGGAGGAAATCTGAGAAGGGTCTTACTGAACTAAGAGCAAATGTTAGCAGGGCTACTTTCCTTTCTGGGGATGCAAAGGGAGAATCTTCATCCTTACCTTTTCCCAGCTTCTAAGACTACCTGGATTTCTTTACCCATGATCCCCTTCCTCCATTTTTAGAAAGTGCAAGTTACCTATCATGTCTCTGATTCTGCTTCCATCATTACATCTCTTCTCACGCCAGTGATGAAAACTCTCTTGATAATCCAAGGTACCTAAATACAGATAATCTAGGTCCAATCTCAAAGTTCTTGTGCTTAAACCGACACAAGTCAAAGTCCCTGTGGCCATCAAAGGTGATAGATTCATAGGTTCTGGGGTGTAAACATTTTTGGAGTGAAGCATTATTCTTTCTACTACTCCCATTTGTTTCCTGAATATCCATATATTTTGTTACATAGCTATATTTTTAATCAAGATCACATTTAATCAACAACTGCCCTGGGCCACAGTGGAATCAGGGTGTGTGTGTGGGTGTGTGTGTATACACTCTCACACACATGTACACATACATGTAGCACACACACTATCATCATTCTAAAATATGGAAAATTCCAACTTCTAAAACATATCTTATACCCTAGAGTTTCAGATAAGAGATTGGGACCTGTGCCACGATTTCCCCACACTGTTGGATCTCTGCCTTCTCTGCATCTAGAGCTACCTCTTCCCTTCGAGGAATTGCCCTTCTAAATAGCTCAAATCCAAAAACAATGACTAATGGGCAGGGTGACAATTTTTTTTAAAGGTTTATTTATGTATGCATATAAAAAGGGGTTCAAGCCAGAGGGGCAGGTGGTGAGAGGATTCACCAGAGACAGTGGGAGCAGAACAGGCAGCTCTATTGAAATACACTGCTGAGGGGAGCAGCAGGTGATGGGACAGGAGAGGTCTGCTGTGCCATGTGGGTCAGCTCCCTGGCTCAGGAGTGAACTCATGCTGCCATAGCTGCAGATTACCTCATAGTGCTACCATTTAACTCCTTGTGCCACCAACGAGGCCCCAATGACTACACTTCAAAGAGCACAAAGTCAGTCTACTCCCCCTATCTTTTTTAACTTTCTAGTTTTATAAGACTGCTAAACTGAAATTAGACTTCTCAGGGTATGTCCATTTTTTTTTACTTCCTAAACTGCAGCTAGACCAGAGCATATTAAGGCTGAAAGCATATATATTTGGACTCAAGCCTAAAATATGCATTCCAAAGAGCTCTGCATCAGAACTGGTGGGCCCTCCCTGGTGGTGCAACAGGATAGAGGCTATTGAAGCACGGCAGCTTTGATTCCCAGCTGGGGGGAGGGGAGGTGTGACCCACATGCTGTGATTCCCAGCCAAGGGGTGACCCACATGCCATGGCAGACCTCTCCTAGCCTGTTTGCTGCTCCCCTCAGCAGTGTACTTTCTGGATCTGCCTGATATGCTCCCCACTCTGTCTCTGGTGAATCCTCTCACCACCCCCACCTCTGGCCTGTACCCCAGTTCTGTATGTATAAATAAATCTTTAAAAAGAGTAATTGGCACTGCCCCAAAACTATTAATAAAGTGGCATTCTGATTATCATTTGGCAGCCATTTCCTGGAGTATCTTCACTGGGGTCCCTGCCTATAACCTGAATAAAGGTAATTAGCAGGGCAGATTAAGGCATTCCTGGTACTCCAACATACAATATCCAAACTCAACCTCAATTCTTAAAATATGCTATTAGAAAACTAACTCTAATCCACAGTTTATTTAAAAGTTCATGAGATGTATTTCTACTCTAAAGATTATAGTACATCTGTTTTTAAAGATGACACAGACTACGTGCTCCCTAGGGAATACCCTGAGAAATTTGTTGGCCAGGAAAAAACTATAGGTGATGACTTAATTTCTAATGCAACTTCCTGTGACTTCATTGAGATTTTACCTGCTGTAAGCAGAAAAGCCTTGTGGTCACTGAGGCCACATATAGTAGACCTTTAAAAGAGCATTAGCATTCATTAGCAGTGTAGAACTCAGGATAACTCTCAATTATGGTCACATAATTCAACCTGACCTTGTGTTGAGCACAACCTGAACCATAATAAAGTATAGCTATAAATAAGCAGCTAAACACTGTGATTTTTTTTTTTTGAGTTTCAATTAGATATATTCCTACTTGCTACAGGAAAAGGTACCTATCTTCATCACTTCTAGACCCTTGTTCCTCATCAACAATATACAGGTATAAACTGTATTTTCACTTAAACATCATTATTACTTCATGGAACAAATTACTGCAATGCCAAATGTGCAAACCACACAAGACAGGACAAATTATCTAGCAAATAAGTTTGTTTATCAAAAGAAATCTAAGAAAGCACTCCTAAACTCTGTACATAGCTGCCATAGATATTACTTTCACTGGAAATTAGAAGTGGTTTAATTTGTACATATGTCATGTAGAACTGAAAACTTGGACCTGTGTTGTTTACTATCAATTCTAGAGGTAGTCCTTATTGAACATTGTGTTCCAGCATAAAAGTATCAAGAAGAACTAGTGACTTCATTAACTTTCTCCTGAGGCTTTTGTTGCAACTCATTCTGATGTCCTAAAAACTAATTTCTGAATGACTTTATTGGTTTTCCAGAGTCCTCTCAAGGAATGATTGTTCAAATAGTAAATGTATATGCTGGAGACCCCCAAAAAAGCCATTTTAATTCCCAGAGAACATGATTTTGGCACAGGTCACTGAACATGATCACTATTTTATACCAAAATAACCTGGGCTCTAAAAAGATTCTCCAGGTGAGAATCCCTATTAGTTATTCAGACTAACAAATTAAATAGCAAAAGTACTAACTTACATTCCTAACCAAATCACACAGGTGATGAATTTAAGAAAATGACCTAGTATTAACATATTCTAAAGCCTCAAAAAATTTACTTCTTAATAGTTTTGTCTTTTAATTAATTGATTTTTATTTTTGCATAGAAGAACTGGGGTACAGGCCAAAGGTGTAGGGATGAGACAGAGTAGGGAGCAGAATAGGCAGATTTTCTGAAATTCACTGCTAAGGGGAGCAGCAAGCAAGACAGGAGAGGTTAGCTCCCCAGCCAGGGATCGAACTCAGGCTATGGAAGTGATAGCACTAAGACTTAACACCTAGACCATTGTGGAAGTCCCACTGATAAACATTCTTAAAATTACTAGCACATAATTAAATATATTAAAGGTTCAGTCCCCTTAAACATTTTTTTTCTACTAGATTCCCATTTTTTTTTTATTGCGGTAACATTTGTTTACAACATTATATATTATTTAGAGGTATAGGATCATATACATTTGAAGAAACTCTTACACATTTTTATGGGGTGGTAATTTTCTTAAATAAAATTAAACAGGACACTCCCTGGTGGCCCAGTGGGTTAAACAGCAACACTGCAAGTGAGCCGCAGCCGCCTCAGTGCAAAGTAGTTCAATCCCCACCCCCAGAGGCGACCCACATGGCGCTGCAGACCTCTCCTGACCCGCCCGCTGCTCCCCTCAGCAGGTGTACTTCATCAATCTGCCTGTTCTGCTCCCTACTCTGTCTCTGGTGAAGCCTCTCACCGCCCCTGTACCTCTGGCCTATACCCCAATTCTGTATGAATAAATCTTTAAAAAAAATTAAATTAAATTAAATTAAACAGATTTGTTAAGTTAGTACCTTAAAAAAACTATTATATATGCAAAGGAAACCTTTGTACTCAGATAATATTTAATTCTAGGTTTCCTTACAGTTCTGATAGGAGAAAAATAGATTGACACATACAATCTAGAACCATGCTTAAAAAGGGAAACAAAATAATATACAAAAAAGATGAAAGCGTAATAAGTTCAGTAAGAATGCTTCAGGGTTTGGGTGAAGTTCTTGTGAAGAGAAGGTATTCTGAAGGTAAAATGTGTCAAAGTTTACCCAAATCTCAGTTAAGCCAAGTCCTCATTTCCCCAGTACATGTTTTCCTTCAAAATTCTAAAACAAATTAAAATTAACATGTACATTGCCAAAAAGATAGGAATTGAGTTCCAGTTTAGCAAGTAGTGAAAGAAGAAACATTGTGTCTCATTTAATTATTATGTCCACAAAAGATTCACTATGAAGGAGTCAGAAGAATAAAAGGCAGCTAGGATGCCAGTAACTGACTGGTAAATGCAGATTTAAGTAGCATTTTGTCCAGCAGAACTCTGTTAACTGGCACTTCTACCTATAAAACAGTACATTGTATTTATAACAACTCCGATGTGATTTAAGGTTATTGTATTGCTGTTGCATAAAAAATTACTCCAAAATTCAGCAGTTCAAACACTTAATAATTTCTAGAGTTGCTGTGGGTTAGGAATTCAGGAGCATCTTAGTTAGATGGCCCTCCAGTGGTGTTTCAAGGTGTGTACTGTGTTAAGCAGGATTACAGGCATCGGAAGATTTTACCAGGGCTAGCAGACCCTCAGAGTCCATTCCAATGAGGCTCCTTTCTATGACAGGATCTGGATTTCAGCAGTAGGTTTCATTTTCTTGCCACATGAATTTCTTAGGAATTTCTCGGGTGTACTTACAACATGGCAGTTGGCTTCTCCCAGAATGAATCATCCAAGACAGCAAGGCGAAAGAAGTAATGTCTTAATGACAGCCTCAAAAGTCAAACACTCTCAGAAGTCATACTCAACTACCATGTTCTATTGACCACAAAGAACAACCCTGACAAATGTGGGAGGGGACATCACAAGGACATGAATAGCAACAAGCAAGTTTCCCTGAGACCATCTGGAAGTCCCTAGCTATTAGGTTCTTGAAATCAGTTTTCAACTGAAGTTTTAGAACTATTATAACAATATAGTTTTAGAACTATTGGTTGTAATCTAATTTATTGAGAATGATTTTTAATTATGATCATAGAGTATCAGTCTACTGACTAGTCCAGTAACTCTGTCAGGGAGGCATTTCATAAATGTCTGTTGAACTGAATTTACCCAGATTTTAACTATTACATTTGCTCACTTCCAATACATTTATCATGTATTATTCTGTATTATTTTATCGACTTGTCATTAAGTGTTCAGTGTTACACTTTAATAACTATATCATTTTAGGGTCATTATTGATGGTTCTATCATCGCTGACATAATAGTATCATTGACATTATTTTAAATGCAGGTATTTTAGATCCTAAAAGCCAGAGTGAAAGAATATCTATGGTCACAGAATCACAGAATCGGGAAGGATCTTAATAAGCTTCCTAAGTTAGGGCCTCCCTGGTGGTGCAAGTGGTTAAGTCTCAGCATTATGAAGCTCTCCACAGCCAAAGCAGCAGGAGTTCAATTCCTCAGCCAGGGAGCTACCCACATGGCCAGTGCAACCAATTCTATCTTGTTTGCTGCTCCCCTTTCTGCTCCTTCTCTGGTGCATCTTTTCACCCCCTGAACCTCTGGCCTACACCCCTGTCCTTGTATGCATAAATAAATAAAATAAAAAGTTACTGAAACTACCTGAAGTTTCCTTGGGCATCCATTATACTATCTTTTCCATTTTTGTGTTTGTTTGAAACTATCCATAATTTTTTAAAAAAAGTGATAGAAACCATGTACCAATCTAATACATTGATTGTGCACAGAATAGCCCCTTGACATATAAAGGAAGGTATCCAATACCAATCTTAGTATTTGTTTTGTTTTTAAAGATTTATTTATTTAGGCATACAAGAACTGGGGTACAGGCCAGAGGTGCAGGGGGTGATCTTAATTAAAAATCATTCTCAATAAATTAGATTACAACAATACTTCTAAAAGTTTATTGAACATAGTGTGGGGAGCAGAACAGGAAGATCTACAGAAATACACTGCTGAGGGGAGCAGTGGGCAGCTCAAGAGAGGTTTGCTATGCCACGTGGGTTACTCCTTGGCTGGGGAACAGAATTCCTGCTGCTTTGGCTTTGGATAGCTTCCTAGTACTGAGACTTAACCCCTTGTGTCACCAGGGAGGCCCCAACTTAGGTAACTCTTAAGATCCTTCCTGATTCTGTGATTCTCTGACCATAGCTTCACAGTGCTGCGCTTTAACCTGTAGTGCCACCAAGGAGGGCCCAGATCTCAGTATCTGAACTCACCAAAAAACCCAAGAATAAAACATCGTATCTTAAACTAAATGATATCCTCTCCTCCATAAGACTTCAAATTATTCATTAATTTTGTTTAGCAGAAAACTTGTAATTTTAGACTACATTAGGGCAGGTAATGAAGCTATGTAGCTGCATCTACAGCACTGTAACACTAGCAATAGAATTTTGTCTTTTTTGAAGTGGCATATTACTGGGGCTAAGCTTAATTCTGAGCTTCAATTTTTGAATGAGAAATTCATAAATAATCTTCATACTGTGTATTAAAGAGGTTAAGATAAGCTTTTCTGGAAACTAAGAGTAGCAGTGCCACCTGCCAAAAAGATGTATTCTTATATTCCATGCACCTTGTTATCATTTCAGCTTGAGACTATTAGAGAAAATTAAAGTATGAATATGGGGGGGGGGAGAACTGATATAGTTCCTGTGATTCACACTGAGAATTAAAAAATCAAAACAGAAAAATAACTGACCTTTTGATATATTTTATGAATAGCAGCACAACAGCAGTATGAGGCAGTTAATAAGCAATGAATATTTTACTAGTACATTGCAGAAGTGTTCCTAAATATTATGTAAATGTATTCTATCATTTAATCATCACAAACACCCTTCTTATTTTACAGATGAGGAAACTGACCAAGTGGCTACAGTGGGATTCATACTCAGGTCATCTACTTCAAAAGTTACAGCTTTTTCAGGCCCTCCCTGATGGCGTAGCAGGTTAAAGCACAGCACTAAGAAGCTAAAGACACTTCAGCATGAGTTCGATCCCCGCCCCGGAGGTGACCCAAATGGCATGACAGACCTTTCCTAACCGCCCACTGCTCCCCTCAGCAGCATACTTCTTCTGTCGGCCTGTTCTGTTCCCCACTCTGTCTCTGGTGAATTCTCTCACCACCCCTGCACCTCTGGCCTGTACCTCAGTTCTGTATGCAAAAATAATGTATCTTAAAAAAAAGTTACAGCATTTTCAGTAATGCTAAGCAAAACAGTAATACATTTACAGTAATGCTAAGCAATATTGCCTTTAAAAAGGATGGAGAGAATATGGCAACGGTGCTGTTGGATTTTAATGGGTGTTCCCGTTTTAATAAGGTAGAATAAGAAGGTGTTCAATAAAATAAAACCTCTTTTGTTTGGAGGAAAGAAACTCCCCAGAGGTATGACTTTGTGACCTTATTTGTGTTTTCATAATTAATATATAAAAGGTACCATTTCTTCCTCGATGTTTTGCCATCAAATCAGACTGTGGATTTACTGTGGGATTTGGTTAGGGAATTTCCATTTCCCAGTAGAGAAGCAAAAATAGATATATAAAGTACATAGTTCTGAAAATATGAACATACATACAATATGGACAAAGAGGGCTTCCCTTGTGATACAAGGGGTTTAGCGCAGCACGAAGAAGCAACACACAGCCACTGCAGCACGAGTTCCATCCCTGGCAGCACGAGTTCCATCCCTGCTGACCCATATGGGGCAGCAGACCAGCTGCTCCCCTCAGCAATCTATTTCAGTAAATCTGACTGTTCTGTTCCCCACTCTGTCTCTGGAGAATCCTCTCATCCCCCTCCCCAGCTCTGGTCTGTACCCTAGTTCTTTTATGCATAAATAAATCTTAAAAATAAAGAAAATGGGCCCAAGTTTGTTAAAAAAAAATCTTCCTAACTACCTGAACTACTATAAATCACTTCTCAAAACAATGAGTTTTCCTTTCTTTTCTCAAGGAAATTATGACTCTGTCAAAAGTGTTTCCAGACCATGAAATTTCTTGGTCCTTGTTATCTCAAGTACTTATCCAAACAAGCACAACTAACAATTGTTCACATTGTGATCATTCTTTCAAAAATGTGGCAGAGATTAGCAAAAAAGCATCTTTGTGTAAACGATGTATAATGTAATAAATAAAAACAAACAGCTTTAAAAGCCCTACAGTAACCAGGCTTATATTCTGAAAGTATCACAAAATCATTTAAAAGAGAATAATAAATATATCTAATTTTAAAGAACTGGGACTTTACACACACACACACACACAATCACCTTGTTACAAAACAGACTTGAATGTTGCATTGAACTGAGAATCTATACTATTGAAATTCTTGCCCTAGGACTACATATGGGACAGAGAAGGATGACAACCTATGGAAACATCACCACCAGAGGCTCATATCAGATATTATTGTCGACAGTCAGACTGAAGTCTGAGCAGAAAGATTGCTCTAGGGATTTTTCATACCCTGAGGTCCACTTAACCTTCCAGAAAATTACTTTTCCGTACAAAATGGGGGAGGAGGTAGAGGACATCTTAAATGGCTAAAAAAGAAAGTGGAGGAAAATTATTCTTCAATTACATTCAAATAAAAAAATGGTGATACCTGCTGGGATTATTCAATTCTACATATTATTTTATATGATTAGTCACTGAGCATCTTATGTTTATAGAATACAGAAAGTGATATATTTGCTTTCTCCAGAATGGAAGGAATAAATCAACATCATTACCCATCCATCAATGGTGCAGGAAAGATTTCCTTTCTCTCGTTAGAAGTCTGATGGTTACCTCTAGTGTGTGTTTTAGTATCCACGACTGCTATTTATATACATATATATGACTATGTATGTGTTAGCTATACATATTCATAAGAAATAGAAAAACAGGTGAAAGATTACTAGGCCCATTCCGTTCTGGAAAAAAAAGTTCAATGACATCTTTGACTAAGAAGGGCACAAAAGTAATTCCGTGATTAAGTGAAGGCAGAATTCCAACCTTGGCCTCTGACTCTATAAACACAACTACCTGAACCCCAATAGTTCTGAAGCTGACATCGCCTCTCCTGTTAGTGTTATTCTCACCCTAATATCTCAATTATACATATCAGACATACACGCACACTTCCCTACCGATTCTTTTTTTAAAGTAATCTTCAGCATATGGCTATTCTGAGAATTTTGTAACACTCAAGTACATGAACTAAAGGAAACTGGAAAACAAGGCCTGTATACTGCTGCTCTGTCTAGAGTTTAAAAGTTAACCTTCATGACCCTCCTTGGTGGCGCAGCGGGTTAAAGCACTGCACTAAGAAGCTTAAGCACTTCAGCATGTGTTCGATTCCCGCCTGCCCCGGAGGAGATCCACATGGCGCAGCAGACCTCTCCTAACCCGCCCGATGCTCCCCTCAGCAGTGTACTTCGTCTATCTGCCTGTTCTGCTCCCCACTCTGTCTCTGGTGAATCCTCCACCCTCCGCATCTCTGGCCTGTACCCCAGTTCTGTATGAATAAATAAATAAATCTTTAAAAAAAAAAAGTTAACCTTCATGAAGGAGCAGGCATACTAATTATTTTCATATCAAGTGTCTGGGGGGCATCACAAAGAGTGGATCTGTGTCCCCACTTTGACTTGCACTTAGGACAACCATTTCCCATTCCAAGGGGTTACAATAATGAGGTATTGGGAGTCTCCAGACAACTGGAGAGACATCTTGTCTTATATCAATTTCAGAATTAACAAAATAAATTCTTGAAGAGCAGCTGCGTGCAGCAATATAGTCTATTAAAATATCAGGTCAAAAACATTTGTTAATTCCTACACATGGAATGGGAACCTAAGGTAAGTAAACTTGAAGAATGTTATTCTATTATAAAACAAATAATTCATCATTGTTGACCTTTCATTAAATGATCCATAGATGGATATAATTATAAGGAGGGAAAATAATGTCAGGATCAATGTACTATAAATAAGAGAGTAATTTATGGTTTGTCACTAATAAGTGTTTTAACCTCAAATCATACAAGGCTTAAACCTAACAGACTTTATGCTAAAACACTTCACATATACACAGACAAAAAGAAGCAGTCACACTAAAATATCAATAGCAAATGTCTAAAAGGGCATAACATTGCTTAAGCAACAAATGAACATTTTATTACATTAACAATTAATTGCACATTCAATTGTACAGCCCTCCAGAAGTGTTTTATAAATGTGTCAGGAGAAACCCACCCAAGCAGGAAATGCCAGCAATCAGAAGTCAGGTGAAAACAATTATACAGGAACATTACTACTCTCACTGGTCAAGAAAATGCTGGAAGAACATGCTTTTTGAGTCTTGTGTAAAGATTCATCTGAACTGGATAAGGATGGCCTCTAGTGTGAAAAGTACTAGATATAGCATGAAGAAGATGAAAATATAACTAAGTCTACAGCTTCATATTTGGCTAAAAGCAAAGATAACAGTGTGGAGGAGCATGGCAATAACTATCTTTTATTGGTTTGTGTATGTCTTCCATTATATCTGTAGTTTCTCTTCTTCCTGATCAATTCTCTGTTCCAAGAATCTTGCTTCTATATTAACAGTTAATTTAAAAGCATGTGCAGACAAAGGAAAGAAGGCAAGAAAGCATTCTAAACTGAGACCTTTTCTATACAAACTATGACCCCACTGAAAGAGTGGGGAGGAAAATCACTGTTGGGTATAATTTCCACCTATGAAATATTTTGTCTTAAAAACTTGAAAGCATAACAACCAGATATTTTGAGAAATTAAAAAATTCATATAAATCCTATTTCAGGTTAAACAGAAGTCACCCTCTGTGTTTTCCTTTTGTTTTCACATGATACAGATATCTTACATTTCTAAGAAAAATAAAACCATAGAGAGAAAAAGCCTCAACAGAAATCACTGGAATGGCTCAGCTTTAATTAAAAGTATTAACTTATACCTCCTAAGTATAGTATAGTTATAGGCATGCCAAAAATCAGAAACAAAGTCTGGTTTTATAGTATCTCAAGTCTTCGGTATTATAGTCTGAATGGAGTTATCTATTTCACAGAGTTGCTATGCCTTTTCCATTCTTTGGTGAAGTCAGCCAGTTTGGACTTTGGAAAGCAGGTTTCTGTACCTCAATTATGATCTACTCATTCCAGTGCCTGGGAAGTGCAAAACTGAACAAGGTGTAAAGAGGAGACAGTTAAGGCAACAGAAGTTGCTTGTTCCTTGCAAACTGGAAGAAGGGAAAAATAAAGAACCTGTCTCCCAAGTCCCCTAAAATTAATTATCAAAGAGAGGGAAGAGTGTATCAATAATTTAAGAGGGAAATTTCTCTAGAATAACACTCAATTTTTTAGGATGGATATATTTATAACCATGGCTTATGTGGATTTAAAACATATGCAGCCCTTACAATAGATGTCATACTTGGAGCCAGGAAGCGAGCTGCGGAACTCTGATTCTGACACAGACGCCCAGCTTAGGATGCATTTCTGCAGAATCGAGGGAGATCAATAGACTCAGGGAATAAATATGTTGATGGATGAGGACGAGTCTAGAAAGCACCAGGTTGAGGTGGCCTCGCTGCAGGTCTTACAGCATTTCCCATATTGGCTGAATAAATGGGTTGCAAACGACCCCCCCCCTTTTTTTTTTTTATAAGGAAAACAGGAGAAAAAAGGGAAACGATGGGGAGGAAAATGAAGGAAGGGAGGGAATAGAATGGAGCTGGTGATGAGGCTAGAAAGAAAGAAATGAGAACGGAGAAAGAGAGAAACCCAGAGGGGCGGGGGAGAAGGAAGGGAAGCTATGATGTATGGACGCTCGCCAGCCACACAGCCGAGCGCTCCATCACCCCTAAACCTGCATCCTTTGCTCGCTCATCTAGAGACGCGGGGCTGTGGAGTCCGCCACCCAGGCGCAGACAGCCCGCCCAGAGACCCCAGTGCAACGCGGTCCAAACCGATAAACCCAAAGTAGCCCACCGCAGGCAGACCGACGAGCCCGCCACTCCCTGGACCGCGCTCGCCACCCAGCCCCCGACTTCTCCCTGCACCCCCATACTAGTCTCAGGGAAAAAGCCAAGAAGAGCTCAGAGATGGAGAGATCAGAGGGAAAAAAGGAGGTGGGGGAGTGGAACCAAAAAAAAAAATTAATAACGTGATAACGAGTCCAGGGGGAGCAGCAGGGGAGGGGACCCGCACCTGGGAAAGAGCACGCTGTTGCAAATACCCGAGGCTGCCTCGGGCGATTTTCCACAAAAGCAAGTTTGGAAGGAGCGCGGCCGTTTGCCACGGGGGAGAACGTGATTCCAGCCTTACCTGACCGAGGTCAAGGCGACCAGCCGCGGAAATCCTCAGGTTTGCGATATTGAGCCACTTGAGCAGGTTACTATGGAAATCTTCTTAAGGAGATTCGGGGAATGAAAAACCACAACGCAGGAACATCCTCGTCACCCCCGAAGCAAAGTGCTGGAGCTGCCGAGCGCGGGCGCGGGACCGGGCGCGGCGCCTCTCCCGGCCCGGCTCGCTCTTTCTTCCCTCCTCGGCCGGGCC
>NW_004567105.1:26870556-26889689 GCF_000260355.1 Condylura cristata
GAGCGAGCTCGCCGCCGCCAGCCGGCCTGGGCGGTGAGTGGCGCTGTTTCCCGGCGGCGCAGCTGGATTTAAAGAGACAGACGCGCCGCGGGGTCGGGGGGCCCTGGCCTGCGAGGGGAGCGCGCCGGACGCCCACCGGCCCCAGCTGAACGCAAAGGGCCGAGCGGGCCCCGCGAGAAAGTTTCCTGGGGAGGCACAGCGGGTAGAGCTCGTGGAGAACAGCGTCTGCGTCCCCTCCCGCGCGCAGATCGCTGGCTGCAAGGAGAGTCAAGAGGGATTTTTTTTCCCTCCCTTGGAGACGAGGGGGAAATGATTTGTATGCTCAACAAGTCATGCACCTATTTTCCACCGCTCTCGTTTCTGTCCTTGTACACAGACTTTTTTCCCTGCAAGCACACAGAGACAAATGGGGGTTCGCTCCTCTCCTGAGGTCAAAAACAAGTAGACAGGGGCTCGGAGGGAAGGTGATGGCGGGAAGATAGAGCTGTCAAGTATCTTGGAAAAGCTTTTCCTCTCCTTTCACTGTCAAGGAAACAGCTCTTTTCTCTCCCCTCTCAGCTCTGGAGAACTGGCTGGAAGGTATATTCCAATCTCTGGTCCACCGGTGTCGGACAGAAGACCTCCCCCTCCGGCACCTTTCCGCCACAGCTCTGAATGCTAGTCTGCTGGTGGAGTGTAAGAAGGAATTGAATAGAACGAAGCATTCGGTCTGGCGCTTTTCCATCGCTAGCTGAAAACCAGTTTTCATTATTACAAATAAGGCTCAGATGTGTGCTGTCCCCAGCATACAGCCCAAACAGAATGTGCTTATAACTGTACGTGGTTTAATGCCACCATGTATTTATTTGGAGTACGAGAAATTATGATCCAATGATTTAGAATGGTGCCCTGCTAACCATCACCTTTCACTCTTTTGTATCCTAAATAGCCTTTTCGTGGTTACTGGTTCAGCTCAAAATTTTGTGGGGGGTTAGTTTGAGGAGGCAGTAAGGGGACTTGCCCTGTGGTTTTGTGTAGCAAGATCGACCAGACAAAATGACCACTCTTGCAGAGAGTAATAGACCATACATGCAGATGGTCCTCTATTAGGTTGGCAGAAAGTATTCTCAGAAAGAATCAGCATCTCGATTATCAGCACCTTGTGGGCAGAAGCCATGTATTACTCCTCCATCTTAGACCTTATATATTTTTTTATGAACCCAGCACAAAAGGAAAGGATGCCACATTCATAACTCATCCCTACAGATTACCTCTTGTTCTCACACCTGCTCCATGCATCCACTTTACACAGTCTTTTTTTTTTTTTTAAGATTTATTTATTTGTGCATACAGAACTGGGGTACAGGTCAGAGACTCAGGGGTGGCAAAAGACTTCACCAGAGACAGAGCGGGGAGCAGAACAGGCAGATCTACGAAGTACACTGCTGAGGGGAGCAGCGGGCGGGTCAGGAGAGGTCTGCCACACCATGTGGTCACCTCTGGGGTAAGTACACTGCTGAGGGGAGCAGCGGGCGGGTCAGGAGAGGTCTGCCACACCATGTGGTCACCTCTGGGGTAAGCGGGAATCGAACTCATGCGAAGTGATTTCAGCTTCTTAGTGCAGTGCTTTAACCCGCTGCGCCACCAGGGAGGGCCCACTTTACACAGTCTTTTACCTGGCTTCCAAAGTAAGTCTACAAAATAATAAAATCATCCTCATCGTCATCTTATCAAAACACTACCAGGATTCCCCATTTCCTTCATTTCATTTTCAACTCACTAGACTGGGTGTGCTAAGGGCAGGGCCTGTGTTTTATTTATCCCTCTATTCCCCCAAATGCCTAGTACATTGGCTGAGAAGTTACAGCTCAGTAAATGTGGAGGAAGTGGAGACAGAGAGAGGAAGAGACATTTTTGTTGTGGTGATAATCAAAGACAAAGGGCAGAGTGACATAAGGAAAGCAGTCATCTATCAGTAAAACAGAAGAAAAAAAGGAAGCTGTTATTTCTGAACTCGCAGGTTATATCAAATGTTGGGTTAAGTGCTTTGTGTCTGCTCTAGAATCAATGTTTGTGTCCCCCCACCAACAAAAAAAAAAAGTGTTTTGAAATCTGACCCCCAAAGTAATGGTGTTTAAAGGTGGGACCTTGAGAGGTGATTAAGTCCCAAGGATATAACACTCATAAATGAGATTTAGCACCCTTGTAAAAGATCCCCCTTTCTGCCATGTAAAGCAGGCAAGGACACAGTGAGAAAAGGGTCATGTCTGAATCAGGAAACTTGTCCTCATCGTATATCCAATCCTCAGACAGTTTGATTTTCAAGTTCTCAGGCCCCAAACCTGTGAGGAATACATATTTGTTGTTGAAGCCACCCAGCTTCTGGCATTCTGTTATAGCCGCCTGAAAAGACAGAGACAGTATTACCTTATCTATTTTTCAAAGAAAGCCTGCAAGATAAATACTACATGGCATGGGAGAAATCTAAGGCATGGGGGGGAAAGTGAAGCATCTTGCTCAGTATCACACAGCTGTCCGCTGGTTGTGGTGGCGCTAAGGACGATATGCTTTACTGTCAGAGCCACAAAGGCCGTTTTCCACACTCAGAAGTTCTGTATATATTCTGATAGTATTCACCAGAATTTTGTTACACTGATAAATATCACTTGGTTGCTCAGACCCCTACCCCTTCCAGGTGGGGGTCAGACTCACAGGCTAAAAAGGGCCTTTTGATGATTCCCCACTCACCAATCCACTGGTGTGCAGGGAGTGTCTGAGTGCTGAATGTCATCTCTGGTGCTGCTATACTATGTACCAGTTCTCCAGTATGATAGCAGTTTGTAGCCCAGTCAACCAAATGAGACAGATCAACATTGTCATAATAATAGAACCAAGAATCCTTCCCTTACCTCTATTTCCTCGCTAGACTTTATTATCAACACAAACAGGAACAGGCAAGAACATGTGTGCGCAGATTAAAAAGTATGATAAATAAAATTATTTGTTGTCCCTGTGAAAATTTGTCCAAACAGAATTATCTAGGTTTTTGAATGAAAGTGAATCTTACATGGATTTTAGGCACATTTGGGATGACTTAGTTAATTTAGTTAATTTAGCTAAATTTAGTTAATTTGACATAAGTTGACCTACTTTATGAAATCGGCTCAATATAAACATGGAAACCCTGTAATGACTCTAAAATAGATTAGTATTTCTCTATAGGAAGATTCGTTTTTCTTGAATGTTGTGTTCTTTAGACAAGATTATGTTAAAAACATAGCATTCTTATAGCAGTTCTTACTTTTGCTTCATATTTGTATCACTTTATGAAGAAATGTCATTATACAGCATGTTAGTGGCATCATTCTTCGGAATTAAGAAATCAGCATTATCTCTAAGAAACATCTGCTGAGTTTCTGCTACATGGTTCTGACAATCATTTGCAACAAGTTCCAGGTGATGCAAATTCTACAGCTTCACAGAGATCACAGTTTCAGGACCATTGTCCTATCATGTTCCAGATCCTGAGAGTGAAGTATTAAGAATTTTCAGATGTCTTATTTTTTATCTTCAAATAAAACCAACATGCTCTTACCCCATCAAGAAAATAGTTTTAAAAGGAAAATTCTTAGGCCCTCCCTGGTGGTGCAGTGGATTAAAGCACAGCACAAAGAAGCTAAAGCCACTTCAGCATGAGTTCGATGCCCACCTGCCCTGGAGGTGACCACATGGCAGGGCAGACCTCTCCTGACTGGCCTACTGCTCCCTCAGCAGTGTACTTTGTCAGTTGGCCTGTTCTGCTCCCCACACTGTGGTGAATCTTCTCACCACCCCTGCACCTCTGGCCTGTACCCCAGTTCTGTATAAATAAATAAATCTTTAAAAGAAAGAAAATTCTTTACTTAATTCCCTAAAGTAATAAGTTAAGGGAGGGTTGTGTGTAGTACACTTTTTTACCTACTTGGATGAACTTGATCTGAAAAACCATTGCCATTCAGAACTAACTACTCACATAGTTGTAAGGGTTCGTTTACTGTGCTAGCTTTTGAAAAGAACCTTAGAAGAAAAATCACCCTCTTTCTTGCAAGATCCACCAGATCTTGAGCATAAGAAAAGAACTGATGAAAAGCTTGCCATCCTTGGCCACACAAATGAGCTGATTTATATTCCCAAAGAAGCTGCTTCTCTTCCTGTAGTTAATTTAGGAAATAAAACCCTGGTGATTCTCAAATTGCAAATGCTGTTCTTCTTGGTGCCTTAGTGTGAATGTAGGTATGTAAACCCTGTCTATCCTAACCAATGGACATTAAAAGACCTTCTGGTTCTCCCTCAGCCTGGGGTCCCTGCCAGGGGAAAAAAAAAAAAGCTCTGAAGCCCAGATCACTGAAAGCAAGGCACTGTGGCACTAGTCATTACCACTAGTCAGGTATCTAAAGAAAACTTTAGACCAAAGCACTCAAAAGAAGACACCCTAGACTATGAAATCTCCTTTCATCCTTTTAGTTGCTTGAATTGATTTCAGGCTACGAAACTAGATCCTTGAGAGAGGATCTTTCAGGGATAAGTTCTTTCTTTCTTTTTTTTTTTTTTTTTTGATAGTAGGAGACCCAGCCTCTACTTGCAATTGCTTTCGAATAGTTCTGAGATAGACTATTAAACTGCATTTTCTTTCTGCGACTTCTTTAGGATCAATGGCATTTCTCCGCTCTAACAGATGAGAGGTCCAAGCAGAAGATCCTGAAAGAGCTCTGTGTTACTACCAAAGGATCAGGTACAGAGTTGCTGACAAGAGAAAAAGCTTTCTAAGAGTATCGACCAGCCTGTGTTTACCTGTGGTTTTTCAAATAGCCGCAATATAGTTACTACATCAACTATAGAACTACTTAGTCTGGAAAGGTCTTAAAATTCAAATGAAGTCTCCTTCTACCAAATTGTAGGAATAACAGCCACCACCAAACTATAAAATTTCTTTTTTTAGGCATATACACTTAAATAAGCAATGCAGCTCCAAGAAATGTAATTAAGTAGTTTAGGTGAACAGAGATCAGAACTAAGTGGCCTTTAAAAATACCATTTGTGAAGGGAAAATGAAAAAGGATCAAAAAGTACATTAAATTTAAAAAAAAGAGGGGGGACCAATAAGAAAAATTGGGAACAGAGGGCCATATTGCCATGAATACTGCGGGGACCTTCATTGGAGTATTGGTTCTAGACAGATGTCTGATGTGGTTTGATTTTGGAATTATCTCCTTGGGAAAAAATAATAAAATGCTAAATTTTCTAATCAGAGAGCTCATAAAAATAGGTAACTTTCTGAATTTGAAAATAGCACTGAGGTTACCAAAGAGAATGTTCCCTGTTCTGAGGTTTCAGCTGAACTCACACTGAAATGACTATCCAAAAATGCTTATATAAGAATCATAATGTGTTTATTTCTTATTTTTATATGAGAATAAACATGTCTCCATCTACATAAAAAGAGAGAAAGAGAATCTCCATGTTAATGAAAAAAGTATTTGGTCAATCATAACTTTTTTCCAGGTTTAAATTTTTCCAAAATAAAACATCCAGAAAGTTAATTTTAAAAAGAAGAAATGAATAAGATTACAGCAAAATAAGTTGTAGGCAAAATATTAAAAGAGCTTAAAATGAGTGTCTTAAAAGTTGGACTTCTGTCTGCTCTGAAAATAATTAACATCAGATTGGTAACATGTTTCTCTCGTATCACAATGGACATTAGTGACATGGCACATCTCTTTTGCATGTAATGCAGCAGCCATTCTATATATGGTGACCTTTTTAATATGCTGCAAATTGATTTCCAAGCCATTCCTGTTCCCCTTATTTATAGCCTTGGTAACCAAAAGAAAATGAGCAAGACTAGCCGGCCGTGGGTCCTACACTTGTGTGATCATCACTGCCCATATTTCCCATCTCTCTCTCCCAAAGGCCCCATTACAACTTTTATTGTTGGTCTGAAACACAAAGCACCAAAGGTCTTCTAAAAGGACTGGTTTAGGATCTATAAGTAGTTGTATGAGCTCCTTAGAAGAACTGAGTTGAACACCAGCAACAGCAGATTGTACTTTTCTGTCTTACCAGCTGTGACAGCACATTTCTAAACCTCTAGAAAACGTAGAGTACATAGAGCCCTTTAAACCATAGTACATCTACATTCTTATTATTTCTAACATTAAATGACCTTTACCTATTTTTTTTTATGATTTTTTTGTTCCATAAAAATTGTTCTTTATGCAAAATTTACATGGATACTGATATCACTGAACATAGTCAAGGCTTCCTTTTAAATCTTTGTAAAAGGACCCTCCCTGGTGGCGCTATGGGTTAAAGCTCAACACTACAAAGCTAGCTGCTGTCACTTCAGTAGTTCAATCCCCAGCCAAGGAGGTGAACCACATGGTGCACAGCAGACCTCTCCTGTCTCACCAATTGCTCCCCTCAGCAGTGTATTTCAGTAGAGCTGCCAGTTCTGCTCCCCACTCTGTCTCTGATGAATGTTCTCACCCACCACACCTCTGTCTGAGCTGTACTCCAGTCTATATACATAAATTAAAAAAATCTTTTAAAAAAATATCTGTAACAACCAATCCCTTGCCCTGATTATAACCAGAGCATAAACTAAGAGGAAATTGGTATCTCCCTTAAGCTTTATGAATTAGAATTCCCCAGCAGGTACACAATCCCATAAAAAATCAACAAAAATTGAATCCAAATAATTCAGGCGTATTCCATTTCTTCAAGAAAATGGTCCTGTGTCTGCTAGAACAATCCTAATTTTTTTCAGTGAAGGGAAAGAAAAATGAGTTTGATTTCCAATGTCAAACCTTACATGCATATACTTCTGATCTTTTGGGGGAAGACAAGCTAAATTGGAAGAATTAGCTAGCTTCAAAATAGAGTGGAATGGAGTAAATTTTTTTCCACCTACCAAAGGATATAGCAAGAAAAGAAAAGTTAGAAAAGTTAATCACTTCTGCCACACACTGACAGCACAAATTAAAATCCAAGAAGTGCCTACTAGTTAGAGGCACCAAAAGATTGTTCTCCTTTCAGAAACAGAGAATCAGGTAAGAGAATTTCTATTTGAGTAGTTAAATATATATAGAGAGGAATTATATATTCAATTGTTCTTAAAGTGAATACAAAGCCACATTCTCAAGGGACACTCAGTAAGTACAGATTAAGTCATAAATGGAAAGCTAGTATCACTCCTTAGTTATTCATCCCTGGAGAAAGTCTAATTAAATATGTGAAAAGTTCAAAAACATCAGAGTTTTGCTCCACAACTCAACAGGTCTTGTAAAAGATCACATATCTCCCCAAAAGGGAATTCTGTTTGTTTCTATGTATTCAAAATTCTAAATCCTGAACTGCAACGGGAAAGCCAAGGAACAGACCTGGACTCTGTTAAGTAACTGAAGGTGGATAGATATCAGAGGAATTTTATTCATTTCTGTTCCATCAAGCTTGGTGACAAAAATGTACCTTTTTCTTATACCAAGGGATTGGCTGAGGCCAGTTTAAGGAGAAATTTCCTTCCATATGTGGGTCACTGGTTTCTTCTAATACTTTTGGCAAGGTGCCTTTAGGAGCTATGAGACCAGTACAGACCAGATTATAGAATAATCCAGTGACAGAATTCCTTCTTAACCAAAGCTGGTGGAAATTCAGAAATAGAAAAGTCAACTTATTGTAAATAATGTGCATAATGGGCCAAGAACAGACAAAACCCTCAGGCAAAACAATTAGTTAAAAATAGCAGGATGACAGCTTTTTCCAAAACTTCATTTAATCCAAAGCTAGTTGTTACTGCATGCAAGCTCAAAATACTCAAGATGGAGAGATCACTATGAATAACATAGATCAACACATATGACTATTTTATATAGAGGTGTAGGTATTTACATAGATATGTTATAGATAAAGCTTTATAAAGGTATTCGAACATATATTATGTCTGATTTACTGCATAAAAACACTGTCTTAGAGTTCCTAATATATTAGGATATACATGTGAAGTTTGAAGTTACATATTTAACAAGAATACACTAACACTTCTGATGGTCCTTTAAAACTACGGTTTTAGGGGCAGACTTCTATCTCACCCCCTGCTCCCCTCAGCAGTGTTCTTCATCAACTTGCCTGTTCTGCTCCCCACTCTGTGTCTGGTGAATCCTCTCACTGCCCCCAAACCTCTGGCCTGTACCCCAGATCTGTGTGCATAAGTAAATAAAATCTACTATTTTAATGTTTCTTCATTACCACTTACATAGACTCCAACTCATGTATTTAGGACTTTAACGTGATTTCCTAGTCTCAAAAAAAACTTACACATTTCCCGTTTCTTAAAAGGAATGTTATTCAACTCACTTAAGGGCCCTGCTCTGTTTATGACAGAGATATTTCATTTGAAAACCCCTGATATTTTATTCACTCTACAAGTCTTCTGCATAACTACTTGAATCAAGTCACAACCTACAATCTGAGGTTCTAAAAGGGTGGATAGGGAATGAAGCACGTGATAGGGAACATGAAGCCAAATCTCAGCTCCTGTCACAGGAGAGCAGATGTGAAATGCTAATGTCTGCTTCTTGATGTTTTGCACACCAGTGAGGTTTTCTTAGTAATTTATAAACTGCTTGAAGTCATAAGCACTTAAGCAACCAGCTTTTTTCCCAGCTTAATCAAGTAGTCTTACCTAAAAAGAAGACACTTATTCCTCCTATCAAACAACTATTTTCTACATTAATATCAGTTATTTTTAATCTGAGAATCAACCTTAATTTAATTCTTCCACTCTTAGTTGTCCTTAATATCCAGTTATAACAATGGCTCCAAGTGCTGCGGAGATAAATGACTATATCCTTTACAAGGAGATTTTACTCATATCTCTAGGAACACCTGGATAAGAACATTTCCTTCTTAACAGTGCTACCAAATGCGGTATGGGTGAAGAAATATAAATTGAATGCTGGTCAGAAGAACATTTTATTAACTTTAAAATAAAGCAAATCTGAACAAAGATCTCATAGAGAATGATGAGTAGATAATGTGAAAATGTATGGTCTTCCAATTTGTTTCCCAGACTCTCAGATCCTTAAGTAGTGATGAGATTTTCATGAGGAAAAGTTTAAAGTTACTGCAGAAATATATTTGTTCCATTGAAGACAAATGCAAACTTGGCAAAGCACATACTTTGAAACAAATATATCCATAAAATATACTCAGGAACACTTAACTTCCTTCAGGAGTTTTAAGAGATGTCTCAATCAATATATTCATTTGAAAACTGAGATCCCAAGTCTGTAGTCAGGATTTATGACCTTTTTTATGACCTTTTTTATTCCAAAATTTCCCCAGTTTTACTGTTACTTCCTAATATCTGTAGAAAGTTTCCAAAAGTTTTTCAAATCATGTTAATGCTATAGCTCACTCAATTTTTGAAATCCTTCAAAACTTGGGTGACTTAGTCATGTGTGTGGTGTATACAGCTGAAGAATGTGTCTATATTTCTCAGTCATAGACAGTGTTATAAATTAATGTTACCACAATAAAAGGAAATACATATGACAAGGGCAGAAATAAAAATCACATTTTGTAATAAAGTAATCACTATTTGAGGTATTATAATTTTAAAATGTAAAAAAAAAAAAGCTTTCTGTCTAGGGGGAGGACAGCATATGAGAAACAAACATTGAAATAATAACACTAGAGAACATAATTTCAATTTAGTGGCCTGTCGTTTAGAACACACAACCAAAGACAATTTTGCAACCCTTAATTTGCATAATCTGAAGAGATGAGGTAAAACTACATTAGATTTTTAATAAATCTGTATAGTGATTTGATACTCAAAATATGGCTCCAAGGACCAGTGCCAAACATCACCTAGAATCTCAGGCCTCAACCCAGACTTCTGAATCAGAATCTTCATTTTTACTGGATTCAAAGATCCATCATAGGCCTTTTCAACCTGCATCTGTGCTATTACAGAAGAAAGAATCCTTGCTTTATGTCTGAAAGAAAAAAAATAGTTAATATCTGAGTCATCAACAGAGTGCAGGTAGCATACGGACTTGAAAAGTTCAATTTATAATTTTGTGTTTGCAGTGATGTATTATAAGAGATGTGTGGGAAACAAGGACACCAATTAGGAAACCATAGCCTAACTTGAATTTTGGGGACTGTCCAGGCAAGGACTGTTCTCATATAGGAACGTTGGTAAAGACATATTTTACTCAACCCAAAGGAGAGAGAAGCAAATCCAATTGATGAGAGCCTGACAATCTGCGTACTATGTCTTGTTAGACATTCTGAATTCGCTTCCAAAATCAGAAATTAACTGCTTGTTTACTAGACAGCTGTCCTGTTCTTGTTTTTGAGGAATAAGCATACCATAGCAAATTTGCATATGCCACCCATCTTTTGGGGAGAAGGAAAGAAGATGCCAGAGGTCTGTGTTTCTCTTCTCTGCTTTCAGTAAAAATGGACATGTAAAACAGCCTCCTGGTCCTTGTTGAAAGTCTGTTAATTAAGTAGATTCATGGTCAGGTAAAGTCAAATGTCCCTCTTCAGACCAAAACCCCAGAAGTGGGGATTTGTAGGAGGAGCAATTAGAAAATATCAACTTGAAACCAGAACCCATTTGAGGGTAAAAAAGAAATTTATTTACAATTATACCAGGGTAATAAATATAAATGACAATATCCTGAGTAAGCTTATATTTCCCAATAATTTTACTTGCACAAGAAATTGATACAAAATGTCCTTGAAACTCAGGATGTAAACATAACACTTTACTTTCCTTAATTGTATCTTGAGACTTTAACTACATTATTAGTAGGTAGTTGTGTACCTTCTTCTTTAGAACCCTCCCTCCACTGCTAAAATCTTCAGTGTTCACACTGCCCAACTTGTTCATACAGTTAGGAGAAACATTGTTGTCTTGTGCATTGCCTCTTGCTGCTTTGTGGTCCGAGCTATTGAAGTGGATTCTTAAAAAAAAAAAAAAAAAAACCCAAGACCTAATAATCCAAATCCAATCGTAGTCAGCTGTGGTTGTGCAAGGAAGCAGGAGCCATGCCCCTCTATGTCAACATCCCTCCATGCTACCCAAGGTAGTAATAGCTCTTAGCTCTTCGACCTTTTGAGTCTGGATTCATTCAATGTCAGCTACTTAGAGAACACTTTAATTTCCCTACCCAGGGTACTAGATAACTTTTTATCTTATGTTCTTCAAACGCAAAGTTGTGTCTCCTCTGAAAGGTAACTTTCTGAATCTGGTAAAAATAGTTTTACCCTACTGAAGACCTCTTGACTCTTTCAGGAAGGAAGAAAGTTGATGATACCTTTTGTGATTTCAAGTCAAAATTTTTGAGTGGGCTTTATTCTTTCAGATTTATTTATTTATACATACAAGAGTTGGGCTATAAGCCAGAGGTACAGGGTGGAGGAAATGAGAGGATTCACCAAAGACAAAGTGGGGTGCAAAACAGGTGGACTGACTGAAATACACTGCTGAGGGGAGTAGCAGGCGAGACAGGAGAGGACTGCTATGCCATGTGGTTTAGCTCCCTGGCCAGGGATCAAACTCATGTGTGGCTGTTAGTAGCTTGATAATGCTAAGACTTAACCCCTTATATCACCATAGAGACCTGAGAGAGTTGTTTTGTTTTTCAAGGTAAATTCAGGTGAAATATTCTAAGCATAGATTAGTACAATTGAAGCTGTCTCCTATTTGTGACATGGGTTTCATTGTGATTTAACAGAGCTGTGGAAAAAAGTATAAACAACCGGTGTTGGGGATGGAAATGGCTGGTTATTGACTAGAGTCATTTCCCAGAGAAAACTTCACTGACTCTTGAGAGGTTACTTAATAGAAAATTAAACAGAGAAGGAAAAAAAATAAGTCAAATGTCAAATAAAATTTTAAGTCTGAGCAATGAGAATTCTGATGTCATGATTAAGTGGAAGTTAGGTCAATGGTTTAGGATAAAAGCTGATTAATTCAGTTTGAGAAATATTGGCTTTGAATGATGATCTCCAAGTGGAAATATCTAATGGAAAATTTCAAAATAAAACATGATAAAGAGATTATGTTACTCTCAGAGTTGGGAGTATTTTTCTTCTTTGAGGATTCTTATCACTTCATGGATAAGCTCACTAGCGTAAAGAGTTGGGGATGAAAAAGGTGAGTCATCAAAGATAGCATGATCAAAAAGTAGAGTTAACTTGGAAATGGACAAGAATGTCAGTGTAACACAGAAATTTGAATAAAGAGAAGCCATGAAAAACCAGAAGAGAAATTTAAATGAGTGGAAATGAAGGAAAGAGTTGGAAAATAAACTCTTGAATTTTATACAAAGAAAATGGTACACATATCTGAATGCCAACTATATGCGAGCAGCTTTTACTTGCATGTACTATTTCAAAAAGAAAGAATTCAGCCATGTTATTGAGTATGGGGCCGAGAAAGAGATTTTTGGCAGCGGAAAAAAAGTGGAGAAAGGCAAAATGGTACTTAGGGGAACCATAGAGTCAAGCTAGAAGTTGATAGGTATGTTGGGTTTCTTTTTGTCGTTGTTCTCTTGTATTAAAATGGAACAAATCCCCATTTGTTAGAAGGCAGGGAGGAAAAGCCTAGAGAGAGAGATAGAATAAAAGGCTTACTCACGATAGAAGTTCAGTGGTTGTGCTGGGGTAAATGTCAAAAAACTGAGCATCAATCAGCAATTTTATATCCTTTACCAAAAAGTTAATTGTGTTTAATTATGCATGGATTAGGTCTATATTTCTTTTTCAACTTTCCTTGTCTTCTTGCCCTTTGCTTTTATGGCTTTGCATCCTGAAAAACAGTCTTTTCATTACATTACACCCTTGTGAACAGTTAACTAGTTTTATAAAGAAATGCAAATTTTGAGTCATCAGCCTAATTGTTGACCCTACAGCTATAAATTATTTTAAAAATCCACCAGGAAATTTCAAATTTCCCCTAAAAATCAGCCAAAGGTTGGTTCCATAAATTATTGTAATAGATTTTAAGTTTTTATCTAATGGCAGTGATATTACAACTCTTCTCAAGTCACCTTGCCTCACAAGCCATTGATGTATTCTAAAAATTACATAAATATGTCGATAAATATGTCAATAAAATGGAACTACAACTACCACAAGGTAATTTCCTCATTTTCTTCATTATTAATCTCTTCCGAATACCAAGTAATACAATGCACTATTCCAAACTGGCAGTTTATTTCCTTTATTCAAAGTAAAATATTATCCTTGAACCAAAAAAGGCCTTCTAGTCATTATCATTCCTCTAAGCACTAGAAGCCCAATTCTCTGGGACTGAGGGTCATCATCAACTGTATTAGCTGCTTCTTTGATACCTCTTGGCTAACCTCTTGTGCCTAAAAGTCCCTTGGGCAAGATAAAATTTCAGTGTGATAGGTAACATCTTCTCTTACTGCTAAAGGCTATCCTAGACATGCAAATATAATAGCAACTTCATCTTTGCCCAAGGACTAACCATTTTGGATGATGATTACTAAGTAAAGTTACTTCCTCAAAAACAATAAACAAAGACTGTCAAAGGAATCACTAATGGTTATTTCACTATTACACACAGAAAGTAAGCAAGTAGGCTAAAAAGTGAACAAAAGAATAAATCTTGATTTCTTTGCCACATAAAAATAAAAAGCATGGCAACTGACCACAACAAATGAATCGAGTTTTAGTTGGGCAATAAAACTAAAAATAATTGAAAATAATAAAATTATTGAACTGGTGTCGAAATATTTATTAAATTCAACTGACTTTCTGCCTGAATATGGTGAAAATGCAAGTGAATTAATAATTGTAAAAGAAACACACTATAGGGGCCCTCCCTGGTGGCGCAGCGGGTTAAAGCACAGCACTAAGAAGCTAAAGCCACTTCAGCATGAATTCAATCCCCGCCTGCCCTGGAGGAAATCCACATGGCACATCAGACCTCTCCTGACTCGCCCTCTGCTCCCTCAGCAGTGTACTTCATTGATCTGCCTGTTCTGCTCCCCACTTTATCTCTGGTGAATCCTCTCAGCCCTGCACCTCTGGCCTGTACCCCAGTTGTGTGTGCATAAATAAATAAATCTTAAATAAAAAAAAAGAAAAGAAACACACTATAGCTATTTCACAAATTTTTTAAATAGCATATGTTACTACCGATATATGAAAAGACAATGTGAAATTTGCAAAGTACAATACAAATCTTTTTCTTAGTACTAGAAAATCCAAGATAATTTTATTAAATAAATGTTACTTTTAAGCACATAGAACAATTATATAATGTCCTCCATATAAATGTTAAAATATTTGGAGCTGCTTATATTGCTACGTATAAGATTTGTTTATGCAATAAATCATAGAAATGCTAGTAAAGTTAAGAGTACAAATTTCAAAGTTAATTTTTTTCTTCTTGTTATTGCAAAATTCACCAAATATGCAAAATTCTAAGAGAAGAAAAAAATCTTTGTTACAATCTCCCTATTGTGTCTCTCCTGAAGTATTAAAATCAAATAATTATAAGGTTCTTTTGTATTCTTCTTCAGTAACACAAATTATAGCAAAGACTTCAAAATAATTCTAAAGAAGTGGTTCTCAAATTTAATGTGCATGCAAATTACCTGAGATGCTTGTTGAAATGCACATTCTGATTCAGTAGGTTTGGACTGGGGCCTGAGGGCTTGAGATTATGCATTCCTAATAAATGACCAACTAATGTCAATGCTGTTGGTCCAAAACCACACTAGCAAAAAATCTATAAAGAATTAGCACTTTTGTAAGTTACATTAGTCAGCGTTTTCTAGGGGGAAAAAAAACAACAACAATGAATATTCATTTGAATAAAGCCTATACCCTATAAATATAAATGAAGAAAGATTTTTTTTTAAGGAATTGACTACATAACTATGGAGACTGAGAATTCACAAGATCTGCTGTTGGCAAAACTGGAAACCCAAGAAAGTTAATTGTGTAGTTCAGGTTTAAAAGAGGTGAAGATTATATCAAAAGGCAGGAAAAAAGTGGATGCTTAGCTCAATAGTCAGGTAGAAGTTCCTTTTTGCTTGCAGGAGGGTAGATTTTTAGGTCTTTAACAAATTGGATGAGACCCTCCTGTGATGGAAATGGCAATTTGTTTTGCTCAGTTTCCCAATTCAAATATTAATCTCAATACCACAGTCATACCTGGAATAACATATGACCAAATACCTAGGTACCCCATGGGCCAAACAAGTTGACCTCTAAAATTAGTCACCACATTGCTATTTCTACTCTAATACATATGTTCTGTACTTTCGTCAAGTACTAATAATCACATTAAAGTAATTAGAAAGAACTTACTTAAAACCTCCCGTTTATTGTGAATTTGACCTTTGGCAAGTTAAGGAGACAAGTAATGTAGAACCTACCTTTAGAAGTAAGAAATAGCCTTTTCAACTAATGAAAACAGCAGTTATATTTTAAAACTTTGCCATTTTTAAAGTTAAAATAGATCTATGTTGTATGTCTTTATCAAACTTGTATTATGAATTGGCAAGAAAAATACATAAATACGTCATCCAAAGGACAATAATTTTTATAGGAAGAGAGTTATCAAAAAAATGTATGTGAAAATTAAGTCATTTTCTCAATTGTAAAAATTCTTAGAATCTTTTCTTTTAAATAATAGTTTATTTTTACATCATCTTGTGCCTTTTCCCATCTCAGTTGTAATTTCTGTGGGCGTCCCATCACCAAATCACCCGTGTGCCATCACCATAGCCCAGTGCACTTCCCTCCCTGCACCGTTTATGATCCCATTACCCATTCTACCGCGGTAAAATGTCTCTGGTATAGAGTTGTTCATTATTATTATTATTTTCTCCCCTGGTCCTTTAAACTCCTGCTATGAGTGAAACCATCTGGTATTTTTCCTTTTCCCTTTTCTTTCTGGCTTATTTCACTAAGAATGACCTTTTCCAGTTCCATCCATGTTCCTGCAAAAGGAATGTTTTTTGCTGCTGTTGTTGTTTGGTTGCTGAGTAATATTCCATTGTGTATATGTATATCTTTTTAATCCATTTCTGGGCATTTGGGTTGTTTCCATGTCTTTCCAATTGTAAATAAAGCAGCAATAAACATAGGGGTGCAGGTGTCTTTTTGAATCAGTGTTTTTGTGTCTTTTGGGTAGATACCTAGGAGTGGGATTCTGGGTCATATGGAAGCTCCATTTTTAGCAGTTTGAGAAACCTCCAAACAGTTTTCTATAGTGATTGTACTAGTTTGCTTTCCCACCAGCAGTGCAGGAGAGTTCCTTTTTCTCCACATCCTCACCAACATTTGTTGTTGCTAGTCGTTTGAAGATGTGTCATTCTCACTGGGATGAGGTGGTATCTCATTGTGGTTTTAATTGGCATCGAACAATTTAATTGGCATTGAACAATTTTTCATATGCTTGATGGCAATCTATATTTCCTCTTTGGAGAAGTGTCTTTTCAGCTCTTTTGCCCATTTTTTTGATGGGTTGTTTACTTTATCTTTGTTCAGTTTCATCAGTTTTTTTGTATATCTTTGTGATCAATCTTTATCGCTAGTTTTGTGTGAGAAAAATTTTTTCCCAGTCAGTGGTATGCCCGTTTGTTTTTTGTAATGTCTTTTTTACTGTACAGGAGCTCTTTAACTTGATGTAGTCCCATCTATTTATCCTTTCTTTCACTATCATTGCATTGGGTGCAGTATCTTCAAATATGTTAGGGATGTGTATGTCATGTAGCACCCATCTTTGCTTCCAGGTATTTTATGGTTTCCATTCTTGTGTCTAGGTCTTTAATCCACTTGGAGTTGATTTTTGTGCATGGTATTAAGGTAGTGATCTAGTTTCATTTTTTTTTTTGCATGTAGCTTCCCAGTTTTCCCAGCACAATTTGTTGAACAAACTTTCTTTGCTCCATTGTATCTTCTTTGCTCCTTTATCAAAAGTTAACTTCCCATAAACTTGTGGGTTTATATCTGGATTTTCTATTTGAATCCACTGGTCTGTGTGTCTGTTCTTGTTCCAGTACCATGCAGTTTTGATTATTATGGCTTTGTAGTATAGCTTGAAAAACTTCTTAGAATCTTTAATGTTCTAATTAGCATTTTAATGTGTGAGTAGGTAGTAGATATCATCCAATGTATTCCAAGAAGGAAATATGTCATATACTATTTAATTTAATCTAAAATGCCATCTAATATTAAGACATATCATTTTAGATACCACTAACTAGGAAATAATGATACCAATTAAATATGACAGAATATTTTCTAAGTTGTGATGTTTTTAGATAGTTACTTAAAGGTATAAAGGAAGATTTAAATATATTTCACCTAATTCAAATATGAGAAGAAAAATATAAGTCATTGATTAAAATAGTAGCAAAACATCTTCACTTTCAGTCTTCTCATGACTTTTCAAATGAATTTCACTTTTTTTTTTAATATAATATGTCCTATGTTATCTATAGGACAGAAGATATATTTTTCTCTAGATTGTTTTCCCAAGTCACTTATACCTACTTTGGAAGTTTTGATGTTGACATATTCTTGGTCAGAAAATGTCAAAAAAAAAAAGTTTTCAGGCCCTCCCTGGTGGTGCAGTGGGTTAAAGCACAGCATTAAGAAACTAAAGCCACTTCCACATGAGTTCGATCCCCGCCTGCCCCAGAGGTGACCACATGGTGTGGCAGACCTCTCCTGATCCGCCTGCTGCTCCCCTCAGTAGTGTACTTCGTTGATCTGCCTGTTCTGCTCCCTGCTCTGTCTATGGTGAAGCTTCTTGCCCTCCACATCTCTGGCCTGTACCCCAGTTCTGTATGAACAAATAAATAAATATTTAAAAAAAAAAAGTTTTCAGAGATCAAAGAAGAATCCCTTACTGTTTAAAGAATTATCTCAAAATAAATAGGTAAATATATAAAACAAAGAACTATCTCAAAGTATTAATGCTACATATATCTTATTTTTAGAAACTACTCTCTTAAATGTATTCTTTCTTTACACGTTATCCTTTGGCATAAATTGATTTATTTTTCCTTTGTATATAACTGTCTGAAAAAGAAATTTTGTCTATTTCTTCTTCCCTATGTTTTCCCTCCCTGCAGTTCTTTCATTTTACTTTATATGTTCAGTAAAAGTTCTCAGATGAAGTTCCAGGACTGAGAATCACAGCAATTTCCTTAGTCTGCTTGAAAACAAGTCTAATTTTTATCTTCCATCTTATGACTAAAGCTTTCTGTCTAAGAATATCTATCGAGTAAGTTCTTGCATTTTAATTTCACATACATATCCAATTTCTCACATATTTCAGCAGTCAGTATCATGTCCCTATTCTGACAGGTGTTGGTATTTGAAGACACTTTGTAGTAGAACAAGGGAGAGAAAAAACTGAGTTCTACTCATGACCTTGCCACTTGCTAACTAAGCACACTACTCTTCCTACCTACAGTTTCTGCCTAAATCAAATGAAAATAACACTTGCCCCTCTGGCTTCACGGGACACTGTAATAATCATTAGAGGGAAATACACATCAAAAAGCATTCTAAAGGCCGCGCAATGCTATTTCTGTTTTTATTATGCACATGACATTAAAATTCAGCTCAACTTCCAATTTGGTTTCAGAATTCTTATTCATCTGATATAAACTATAAGCTCCCCAGAGACACTTTGAGTCCTTCCAAAGTATCCTTGCCACTGACAAATATCATTAAACAGTAATAGTCATGAAATTTCTGAGAACTATTTGAAGTAATAACCATAAATGTATAAAAGTAAGTCCCTCTGTGGCTCAGTGAATCCATTCATTGTGGGCTGCCTAGTATATTAATTAAAAATGAAAGGTTTGCTTTTGTTTGCACTAGAGAAATACAGGGATAATAGTAACGAATGTCTCTTAGTTACTATTAAGGATTGTTAAAATACGAAATTTTTGACAGACATTATCTCATTAGAACGCTACAAAACCCTGGCAGATATTAATACCATCATATTTTACAGATGAAAATGTAAATCTTCAAGAGGGTTCCTGCCCAGAGTAAATTTTCATGCTCACAAATCCATGGCAGAGCTAAGGTTTTTT
>NW_004567105.1:26890414-26897583 GCF_000260355.1 Condylura cristata
GGACCCACAAGCAAATTCAGAATGATCTTATCTAATGATCCTTAACTTAATAATATCTATAAATACATTTTTTTGCAAAGAAGATCTCATTCATGGATTCTAGTGAATCTATCTTTAAAAAAAGATTTATTTATTTATGTATACAAGAACTGGGATACAGGCCAGAGGTGTGTGTTTGGAGGGGGGGGTGTGTGTGTGAAAGGATTCACCAGAGACAGAGTGGGGAGCAGAACAGGCAGAATGACTGTGGATCTCCTCACAGGGCTGTGCATTAACCCATTGTGCCACCAGGGAGGTACCTGAATCTCTCTTTTGGGAATGAAGGGACGACCATTTGATTGATTTCACAGATTATACTTCTTTCCTAAAATACTTTCTGACTGGGTGGTGTCACATATATATTGAATATAGAGAAACCAAAACAAAGGGTCAAATAAAGACAAATGACTAAAGGTCTGAGGCATCAGTAGGGGCAAGGGTGAGAACTGGGGAAGAAGAGAAGATGAGGGAAGAGAGAAGACAATGGTCTATGATGGAGGACTATAGGTACTTTGGTGTTAAGAAGGCACAGTGACCACACCTGAGGGGAGAAAACCTATACTTTGAAAAAATTTTAAATAAAAAGACACCCTCTAGGGAATCTATCATCTAAGTTATTTCACAATGCTTTAGAAACTACAGAAGGGTAGGTCAGAAAATTAGCCAGGAGAAAATAATTTGCCAAAGTCAATGAGTTACAGGTTTGCTAACAGAATTTTCTAGTCCATATCCAGGGTCCTCCCAGTTAAGTCTGTTCTAAGGTGGCTACCAGAACCAGTAGAACCTCACCCTGCTTGAGCAAACATAAAGCTTACAGTTGAGTTCTAGTGGCAAAATGTGAACATAACTGAATTTTCAGATCCTTGCTTTGTTTTTAGTCAGCTGTCGATTTCTAAAACCAACAAGATTTTCTGGAAACTGGTAAAAGAAAACAAAGCTGGAACCTCCATTTAATAAGTTCTTTCTCAATGTGTAAGTGTCTTGTAAAATTCATCCTTGTGTGTGTCCTGCATGTTAATTTAAAACAAAAACAAAAACTGTGGTTATAGAGTCATGAACAGAAATACAGAACATTAGCTTTCATAATGCACAATATTACTCACACTCATACTGAGATTGATTCCACAAAAACTATGAGATCATGCTCACTTAATAGAGATTGGTCCCAAAATAATGGCCTGTTGATTTCCCCAAAATATTGAATTTCTTTTTTCATATCTGCACTTTTATTCTAAGTGATGTTGGCATTTTAACCAAAGTATTCAGTAAGTTATGAATCACCAGCAGACACTGAATGACTCAGTTATAGAATGGCAACCATGAAATGTATTAAAAGTTAAAAAAAAAATGCTCCAACAAAACTGTACAATCCCAACTTTGCATTCTTTTCTATAAGCAGCCTCCTTCTAGTGGTCAGCACAAAGAATTTCAACCACTTAGATGTTTTTCTGATCTCCATTTACAATTGAAATCCATTTTCACCAAAATTATATCCTCAATATGTCCTTGTTTCACATCTTATTTGAACACTTTTGTTGATTAAAAAGTAAAATATTCATGCCCCTCCCTGGTGGCGTGATGGGTTAGGACCTAGCACTGCAAGCTGGTTGCAGCCAATTCAGTGGAGCTCGATCCCCACCCTGGAGGTGACCCACATGGTGCAGCAGACCTCTCCTGTCTTGACCACTGCTCCCCTCAGCAGTGGTCCCCTTGCCTTTCTGCTCCCCACTCTATCTCTAGTGAGTCCTCTCATCACTCCTGTACCTCTGCCTGTATCCCAGTTCTGAATGCATAAATAAATAAATCTTTTTTAAAAAGTAAAATAGTCACATGGTCTGTTTTTTCTTAATAGCCAACAGGAGCATAGGATGCAGTGTGAGTTTCCCACCAAGTGGGTCTCTATCCCAGTCTGTGGAAGCAATTTGCATTAACAGGGTTCAGTCTATGTTTTCAAAAATATATTTTCAGTATATTTCACATATTCTCAAATCTTAAAGAAATCCCTTTCTACAAGCACAAATCATTCTTACTTCATCAAAAAGTTCTCACATTTTTATTTTTGGCCATAATTGAATAGGATTAACACTGCCCTACCTCTTTTGAGTAGATTTCATCAAATCATTAGATGCAGTAGGACTAGCTTAGCAAAAGAAGTGTGTTTGAAAAAATGTATTGTTCATGAATGGTACGCAGTAAGCTCTACTCTTAACAGTTGCCATGATCAGCTCACTCAAACTTTATCCTATAAAGGCCTTTTCAATTTTACTCTCAGAGAAAAAATATTTTTCTTGAAATTAGATTTAAATTATAAATCTCTTATTTCAAAAATAAACATCCCCAGGTTTTTCTATTATAAATTCCCAGGGATCACTAAACCCTTATCTTTACTTTTAAGGGTTGAATTTGTTAAGGGTTGAATTTGAGCTTATCTATTAAGGCAAAAGATCTAGAGGTATTCTTAAAAGCAGGTTCAGATTTTCACTCTGTCACAATAAACCACAGACTACAACTATAACAGCGAACACAAAACCTGAAAGAACTTAGGCAACATTTAAAACAGATGAACATTTTAATTAAATATCATGACACATCAGAACTGTTCGTTAGCTACAACCTCTTCATTCCTTCTACGATAAATTTATTGTAAAAAGGAACATGACAGAAAGAGAAAGAAAAATACCGGATGGCTTCGAGAAAATAACAAAAATAATGAACAACCATATACCAGAGACATTTTGTGGGGGTGGAGTGGGGAATGGGATCAAAAACGGGGTGGGGGGAGAGAAATGCACAGGATTATGGTGATGGCACATGCGTGATTTGGTGATGGGAAACCCGCGGGGATTACAATCGAGATGGAAAAAAAAATGTACAAAATGATGTAAAAATAAACTTTTGTAATAAAAAAAAAGGAACATGAGAGGAGCTTGTGGATGTTTGATAACGTTGCAAAGTGATATGAAGGCCAAAGATGGTATAAATCCAGCTGTTAACTGCAGAGATGGGTCAGTGAGTTAGGTTTGGTTAGAAGATTCTGCAAGATTCTGATTCCCTCCCCAGACTCACATAAACACACACTTGAGTTTAGTCAGATCCTTCAAGAAGCAGACACCAAGATAGAATGATACATGTAGAAACTTAGTAGGGACTCACGGTTCAGAAAAATGGGGAAAGACTGGGAAGAAAATAAGACCTTGATATTGGTTTGTTAAATAGAGAAGCATGAAAGGAAGGGGGAGTGGGGATTGGATGAAGGCACCTTACTTTGATATATAACATCATTCTTCATTTTGTACATTTTTTTCATCTCGGTTGTAATCCCCATGGACTTCCCACCATCAATTCACCCATGTGCCATCACCATAGTCCTGTGCACTCTTCCCACCCCAGTTTTGATCTTTTTTCCCTTCCCACCCCCATAGTATGTCTCTGGTTTATAGTTGTTTATTGATTTTCATTTTTACTTTATTACAATTGCCAGAGGTGCAGGAGGGGTAAGAGGATTCACCAGAGACAGCATGGGGAGCAGAACAGGCAGACTGACAAAGTACACCGCTTGAGGAGAGCAGCAGGCGGGTCAAGAGAGTTCTGCCGCCCTCTGTGGAGCTATCTCCCTAGCTGAGTATTGAACTTGTGCTGAGGCAGCTGTGGCTAACTTCATAGTGCTGAGCTTTAAACTGCTGAGTCACCAGGGAGGGCCCAGTAAATACTTTTTTTAAAGATGAGTTTTACCAGTAGGAATCTTGATATACTATGTGAAATAAACAAGAATTATTTCAAGAGAAATGCTTCAAATTCTAGTTTTTCCTTTGTCAATAAAGCAATGAGCATTAAACTATCCCAAAGAAGGTTAGGATCACTTCTTTAACTTGTCAAGTTACTTTAACTTTCCAAATGAATCAATCCTTAATTAGCAAACTTTTTTTTTTAAAGATTTATTTATTTATTCATACAGAACTTGGTAAAGCCAGAGATGCGGAGGGTGAGAGGACTCACCAGGGACAGAGGGGGGAGCAGAACAGGCAGATCGACAAAGTACACTGCTGAGGGGAGCAGCGGGCCGGTCAGGAGAGGACTGCCACGCCATGTGGATCTCCAGGGCAGGCGGGAATCGAACTCATGTGGAAGTGGCTTAAGCTTTTTAGTGCAGTGCTTTAACCTGCTGCGCCACCAGGGAGGGCCTAATTGGTGAACTTTTTGGGTGCTCAATATGGCTCATCAAGTAGGTATATATATGGTGTGTACTTTATAAGATTTCTGTAGTGTTTATATCCTTTTATGCTCCCTATCTGGTGGAATTTTGAGAACTATCAAATAGTATGTTAGGTCTTTTCTCAAATCATATAAATCTCAACTCCAGCTAAGTAAAAGAACAACTCTAGCGGGGAGAGAGAACGAAAAAAATTATATGCCCCTTTCTTTTAGCCAAATCATACAATGTACCTATCTTCCATTCAAGAAATATTAATATTTGTTCTAAGAACTGATAAGTGCAATCAGGACTCAAACTAAGCTCCACTTTTTTTTTTTTTTAAAGCAAAACCAATGACTGTTGCATAGCACTGAAGGAATTCCAGTTTTAACCAGAGGCCAGAGCAGAAACCCAAAATACAGTAGCAAACTCTTCTCTACTTACTGCAGAAAAAGAAGGCAGGCGGCCACCCACTTTTCCTTATTCACTGTCTCAATATCTAGCCTTTACTTCCATCCTCTGTCTTAGACATATGGAGACTTTGTTAAACAAGTTTCTTAGTTTCCATCCTGGGAAGTGTGAAAGGAGCTTCAAAGGACCTCTGTCTATGTCTTCCCCAATCAGACCCCAAGGGACTATTATTTTTATGGTGCTGTTGCCAATAAGAAAACAGTCTCTCTGTTTACATAATTTGACTAAGCTCACACAGATTTGTGTGTTTTTCTCATTCCTTAGTTTTTGGCTTCTTGAGAACAGATATTGCTGCCATACTTTAACACACTCACTGCCAACCAAAGAACAAAGCATAAAGAATAAAGGCAGATAGCATATAACAAATCAATGAGTGGATGGATCACACACAAGTCTTCTGGCTTTGAAGAAGTTTTTATAATAGACAGTATATACTGGAACTTCATTTTCTTCATTTTTAAAACAAGGGGGCTAAACAAGAAGACCTCTAAGTTTTGTTCAATTTAAGAGGGCTAGGATTATCAAGTCTGCACTCAATACAAACATTTATAGGATAGGGTCAGCATTTTCACTGAACAGTAGCTTAAATTACCAGAAAGATATCTGAGCTCTTGAGTGCAAAAGGAAACCTGCTTTGATTAATGAGTCATAAATACCATGGGATGAAGACTAACAAGGAAACAAGAGCCTATTTGAAGGTGACATTGAACTGACTCCACTTTTCAAGGAACATGGGCCTGGAAATCAGATTTCTAGTCTTTGTGGACAAAAGTTCTAGAAATGTCATTTTCACAAAAAAATGAAAGTATCTTATCTGCATATATAACATCATTCTAAATCCAAAAATACCAGTTAGAAAAAAATGGAGAGATTAAAAAACAACCACCAAAAAACCTATATGATACATATGTAAGTCAAAGAATACATGATAACAGCCAGCTATTTCTTGGTCATGCATATGACCCCAGAATGTCCCAGAGAGTGTGAGGCGCTTCTCTCTGCCAGTCTCATTGTTGAGTGTTTATAAGCACTGGAGCTTTTTAACCCAGCCTTGTCTATAGTAGACATTAGACTGAAGACCTTTTTATTGTCAGGTTGCTGTATCTGATGTCAGTCAAGCATCCTTTTCTAAGGCACAAACTCTCAAAGAAATAAACTCCTCCACTTTCTCTTCCAAGTAGAAATCATGCCAATGCTGTGCTTCCAATCCATGTTTTCATTTTCAGTCCAGTCAGTTAGGCAATATCTGATAAAACTCCCTATCTTTTATGCACACTGTCAAGAATTTACTATTCAACCTCTTTTACTCTATTGCACATGTAGCAACTAAATTTAATCTATGATTATAGATGACCATGAACAGTAAACTTTCCTGATATGTCATTTTGTATAACTTAATGGAAATACTATATTCCACTGGGAAATAATCCCCAGTGGAATATAATATCATCATCTTCAATTTTTTTTTTTAGACACAACACTCAATCTTCTCATCAAGCTGAATGATCTTACCCAAGATGATAATGAAAAGACCTCAAAGGTCCTTCAAATAAGCAATTAATACTTTTAGAACAAACTGTTATCTCTGCTTTGGGGAAGATTTCACTGTACAATTTGTGCCTTCATCCTTCAATTCAGAGTCCTGTGGTTTCTGAAAAGAGAATACACTTGCTCCTGTGGAGTGTTGCACTGACCCTATTTTTATGTCCAGGGTTGTTCCTATTTGGGTACTTAAGTGTCTTTCACTGTATGTGATGACAGGAAATAGTATAATTAATTTTCTAACAAGTATTAGCCTGAACTGAGAAAATAAGCCAAAGACAAATTATATCATTCTAAATGGGCTCTCTTTCCCCAATTCCCCTCTCAATTACATCAATGGCTTTTCATTATTATTGGGGGAATAAAACAACCCTGTACTGCAGATCTATTGGCGCCTCCTTCTCCCCCACTCTTTATCTCCAGCTCTGTTATCCACCATATGTGCCCTCTTATTTCTCCAACAGTCCTTGTGTCCATCCATCGCAGAGACTTCAAACATGCTGACAATCTACCAGTAAATCTTAACCCTCAGATGTGCCCTACCACATGACTGGTTAAGATACTCCACTACCCCTTCGGATTTCAGCTCAGTGATCACCTGCTGCAGGAAAGCTTTTATAAGATTCACAAAGCAGGTCTCATTATTTCCATATTATCTCTTCTTCATTATACTTATCCAACAAGTCACTTTAACTTGTGAGACTATTCCAAAGGATAGCTTTCCCAAGATGTTGAGAACAGGCCTTCCTAAGACTTGTCACTTTGGTATGTGGATATTTTGAGCTGAGTTCAATCAGGGTCCTGAGTTTCTCAAGAATTTTTTTAAAGATTTATTTATTTATGCATACAGAACTGGGGTACAGGCCAGAGGTGCAGGGGTGGTGAGAGGACTCACCAGAGACAGAGTGGGGAGCAGAACAGCCAG
>NW_004567105.1:26898674-26904941 GCF_000260355.1 Condylura cristata
GGCTTTAGATTCTCAGTGCTGTGTTTTAACCTGCTGAGCCACCAGGGAGGGCCCAGAAACTTAATTTTTAAAGCAATTTTCTTCCCCAATATACTGCCTCTCTAGTCACAAAAAGTACTGAGAAAAAGCGGCGCCAGTGAATGTTTCCTGGACTAATTGTCCTTGCATCTCAAAAAGCTTAACTTCCATCAATGTATTTTCAGCTCACTTGGGTGGTTAACCTAAGCCTTTGCACATTTTTCCAACCAGAGAAATGAGAAAAGAACCACACTGTAATTGTATTCCAATGATAAGAAAATTAAAGTTATTTTATAAAGCCCTTAATATGGTTTGAAATCTCAACAATTTTTTTATCATCTGAAATGACTTTAATGGATTTTCCCTAGTACACCATTAATACAAATCCATTTTGTTTTATTGGGGTCAAACTCCATTCCCTTGTCTTGTTCTCCAGGAGAAAGAAATTAGGTAAAAATTAGCTCACTGTGGTTGAATCTGCTTTATATTGCTATAGAAAGAAGAGAACTAAGTGGCAAACTAATATGCAGCAAAGATCAAACACTGTATACGGGCTAGAGTTCCTGTGATGTTTGGAAAATAAGTGGGAAAGACTATTAAAAGGAAAGAGGGAAAGAAACATTGAAGGCAGAGGTTATGGACTTTTGGAAGGTTTTCTAAAAAATTAGCATATGTTTTATGTAAAATACATTAGTGACTAAGCCCCACCAAAAGTTGAGTACTCCATTTCCCTTTGCTACAAACAGAACTAAGTACAAATGCATATTTTTTTGTTATGTGTTAAACCCCTAAGAGTTTTAAGCCTACTTTATTATTTCAGTTACATGTTAATTAAGTATTCTACACACACACACACACAGTACAAATACATGATACATAATTATGCTTTACATGGTACAAATACAAAAATGTATGCATGATACATATACATGGCACAAATACATAAACACACATAAACAAACACCACACATATATATGGTAGATATTGGAAGTTAGCTTTAGCTTTCTTAATTTCCATTTCACCTTCCTCCGGAGAGGCTGGAAGCTTACAACTAAATATTTAGATTCCCTTTATTCTAAGATTTTGGTTGCAAATTTAGTTATGCAAATAGGACACAATTTTGTAAAATTTTGGAGATAACACAAAATGAGAAACTGTCCTACTTGGTTCTTTTGGCTGGCAAGCAGTGCCATGGAAAGGCATGTTGCTTTCTGCAGGAGCAACCTGGGGTCAGTTTACCTGCTGTCGAGGTATTGAGAAATGACAGGTCAGAGTCTCTTGAGTATCTGATCTTTGGATTACAGTTTGGGGCTCAGTCTCTAGATTCTAGGTGATGAGAGGAAGTTATCTGCTATAGCACCTTTAATCTAAACCAAGTCTATTATAGATCATTTCAGGATCAGAATGAGGGGGTGTGTTCTTGAATTCAGAGCACCACTTATAGGGATAGAGGTGGTTGCTACCTTGAATAAAAAAATTGTAACTCTCTGGAAGTCACTCTTGGAGGCCCATCTTTGAACAAACTTATTTACTTCTAAAAGTTCAGGAGCATCAGTTTTCACAAATTAAACCCCTTCCTGTTTCAAAGTACTAGATTATTTCAATTCCTTGTACTGAGCCCTAACTAATGCAATTTGTAATATTTTATATAATTTATCAGTGCATTCAACTATTTTCTCTGGATTCTATTTTTCTGTTAAACTTAATGTAACTTCCTATGAGCCTGCTCAAAATTTCCCTCAGGACAGTTTGGTCCCTTCCAAAGCTGTCCAGTTATTATCCAAGGAAGTCAAGAGACATCTCTGTGAGTGAAGTTCTTTGTTCCAAATCTTCCTCAAGTCACTTTAGTGGCTCAGACTTTTTGCTGTATCTGCTTATTTTCCTCCTATCTCAACCCTGCTATCATTTCCATACTCAAAATATTTAATAACATGGATTTTCTGCAATATTGATGAGGTTATATTTTACCTCTTTTATCTTGGGTAGATATATATTTTACAAATAATCTCTCTGCTTTGGTTTTATGGGAAAAGAATAACAACAACAACAAAGTAGCAAAACAAAGCCCTTCAATATGATTTCCATTCCCTTTGTATGAGAAATGCACCACTTGAAAAGCTGAATCAATGATAGAGAAGTAGATTCAGAAGGACTATTTTTAAAATGACTGCATTTCTTGCTACTTTTCTCTTCTTTCCTTGGAATATCATCCTATCTGTGATCTTTCCCTCCTACCCCTGGCAAGTCACAGAGATAGAGCCTGTCAATTCTGGGAACTAACACTCCTAGGACAGTTTCTCAGAGAGAATTGCCCAGGAGAGGAAAGTCATGTCCACAGCACAGCATGTCAGTAAGTCACCACTGTAGCAGAAGGAGAGCAGTGTCTCTAGGGAGCAGCGGTCGAGAAGAGATAGGTTATGGCTGCCTGAAAACTTTGCAACAATTAATACATTTAAATGATTTAAGGAAAAAAAGCTTTTTCATTGTGGGCCTAAGTATCTTTTTCTTTCTTCTTTTTTAATGATTTATATATTTAGGCCCTCCCTGGTAGCACAATGGGTTAGGATACAGCATTGCAAGCTAGCTGCAGCGGCTTCAGTGTGAGTTCCATCTCTGGCCCAGAGGTGATCCACATGGCGCAGCAGACCTCTCCTAACCTGCCTGCTGCTCCCTTCAGCAGTGTACTTCCTCAATCTGCCTGTTCTGCTCCTCATTCTGTCTCTGGTGAATCCTCTCACTGCTCCTGCACCTCTGGCTTGTACCCCAGTTCTGTATGTATAAATAAATAAATATTTAAAAAAGAAAGAAAAAGATACTTAGGCCCACAATGAAAATACTTAGAAGATATTTAGACATACAAGGATTCACCAGAGACAGAGTGGGGAGCAAAACAGGCAGCTCTACTGAACTACACTGCTGAGGGGAGCAGTGGGTGAGGCAGGAGAGGTCTGCTGTGCCCTGTGGGTGACCTCCCTGGCTGGGGACCTAATTCTTGCTGCAGCAGTGGCAGCTAGCTTCTAGTGTGTGATTTACGCCCTTTGCCAGCAGGGAGGCCTGTAAGCATCCTTTCTTTGGGGAACTGTCTACTACCCATCCCAGGCACCTCATTGGAATTACCCCTGACAACAGTTCACCATATCCTACCCATGATCTTTGATTCAAGTAGGGCCAGTTACCCTTCCTCTCCCAGCTGCTTGAAAACTGAGTAGAGCCCCAAACGGACTAAAGGCATTGGGTTGCGGCCTCACCGAAGGGACTTTCCAAGATCTCCTGTGCTCCTTTGCTTCCTTCTTATCGTTAGGTCGGCTTGCTTTTGTGAGCATACTTTTCGAATTTGTGTGTGTCCTAGTATATTTTTAATAAACCCCTTTTAATTTAAGGAAAATTTGCTTTTTTCTATCACAAAATAGCATTAATAGTACACCTAATTATATTTCCTACTTTGTATCCAACTTAAAGAAACAAAACATGCATCATTGTTGCAAATAGTATTGTGTCTGACCTGTTTTTCCGACCTGTTTTTCCCTTATTAAAGCATTTAAATATTCTATTTCCTTTTCTCCTGCCTATGCTACAATGATTTGTATTGTTCCCGAGTGATGTTTTCCCATAATAAGTGGAGGAAAAAACATAAATTAAGAATTTCCTTACCAAGGATTTTAAAATAACAGAATGTTTACTGAAGACTGGCTCACATTCGCTGGCATTTTGACAAGTTTAATTTAGAAACCATCTACAGCATGTAAAATCATATTGGTGACTTTTTGTTGAACTTTCTCAGCAGCTACCAATTAAATGCCATTTTTACTTGATGGATAGGTGAGCTCAGACTTCAGTGATCTGATGTGGAAGGAAACATAGCTTCCTTCTCTTAATAGTTTGAGACAACCTAGATGTAAGTAATCAAAACAAATATTCTTAGAACTTTTAAGTGGCATCTTCAGTTGACAGTACATAGCAAACCACACTAGACAGCAGATACAGATGCAATTTCTCATATATAGCAGTAATCAATCTGCTTTCAATTATACCCTCCTAGAGCTACCAAAGAAAAATGGTGTGGGGGATATATATACATATATATATATACATATTGTTATGTCAGTGCATAGAGGTTTCAAAGTTATGATCATTGACCACATTGTAAAAATGAGGGATTTGTCCTCATTCTGGATTAAAAAATAAACTACTTCTTTTGTTTGTGTCTTTCTGCTCACAACATGAAATACTAGGTTTAGATTGATGTCTATCTCCTTAGGGAAAAAATAAAACAACACAACAAAATTACAATTTTAAAGTCCTATGTATACTTTGCATAATATCATATTCTTGTTTTCAGGTAGTATTTCATGTTATGATCTGAAAATTTGGTCAGGCTGTAGATTTTAGTAAAACAAAAATTAAACTTGTCAAAAATTAGATTTTAGTTGTATTAACAGAGTATCTATTGATATATGAGGTTGATGCTTCCATAATTAAACCAGTCCAGATGAGAATTAATTCTTCAATCTGAGAAGAAAAAAAAGAAGTTGTAAGTATGTTCTGTGTACACACACAGAATTGTGTTTGTAGAACTGTAATATTTAAAATAACAAAATTAATTTATATTTTGAGAAAAGAACCTTTGGCCTTTAGGAAATATCAGGTTTGTAAACTATTTTAAATAAATGTGTTTCATAAATTTCAAGTATAGTTGGCAAATGGGGCAGGACTTTGGGCCTCTTTATGCAAGAATCATGGCATTTTTCTGTATTACCTAAAAAAAGAGCTTTTAGGGCCCTCCTTGGGGGCGCAGCGGGTTAAAGCACTGCACTAAGAAGCTTAAGCCAATTCCACATGAGTTCGATCCCCGCCTGCCCCGAGGTGACCACATGGCGAGGCAGACCTCTCCTGACCCATCTGTTGCTGCCTTCAGCAGTGTACTTCTCGATCTGCCTGTTCTGCTCCCCACTCTGTTCCTGGTGAATCCTCTCACCCTCCGCATCTCTGGCCTGTACCCCAGTTCTGTATGAATAAATAAATAAATCTTTAAAAAAAAAAGAGCTTTTAACATCTTGACAAATTGTGTAAATCAAGCTTTTGGTTGAAGTCAGTATAGACTTTAATACATATCCTTTCTAGATTATCAGGCTTTCTATTTGTTTAGGAATTTATTGTTTACAGATACTTTCACCTACATGTTCTCATTTAATTCTCACAATAATGCTATAAGACATTTAATTTTCTCTCCTTTTTGCAAGTGTAAGGACAGAGGCTCAGTAGAGGTAAGAAGCTAGCCCTAGGCCATCTGAATAGAAAGTGACAGAATCAATATACAAATCCATTTCTTCTTACTTTATAGTTCTTTCACTAATGAAACAAACTATCAGTCTAGCTGGTAACCGAATTATCACTGATTCTTAATTAGTGAAATGAGGTAATGAGTTTCACTTTATCATTAATAACTCAAAGATGCTCTTCTAAGGCCCATGCAAAAAATGATACGCTGCCATGATGAGGGTACCACATTACACTCATAGCTTAGAACTTAGAAGAAATATTTTATCTGCTTTTATTTTTAGTTAAGTATTTTAATTATGATTTGAACTATCTGGTTGCTTTCTAAGACATTTAATGTCCTTAAAACATTTTAAAAGTGAAAAATTCAACTTACTGACCTTCATTGCTAATGACTTCTTCCACCTCCTCCTCAACCACAAATTCCTCCTGTCACCATAGAAGCTGTGACTCAGAACATGTCTCCTTCAGGCATTCTGCTCTTTTGTTACAACTTTCCAGACTTTCATATTCCTCATTCAACTGTTCCTTCTATAACCTTTCACCTTTGTTGGGTCCTGACAGCTACCATGTTCACTATCCTTGCTAGTATTCTGCAATCTCCTGCCCTCCTCTACATTTTTTTGTACTACCTGAAATAATGCCAATCCAACATACCTTATCAGCTGTTTTTTTCTGTCTTCTGGTAGTTATGTGAGCAAGACTGGAGGAAGTCACTCAGCAGTACAATCCCTACCATTCTAAATTCATAGTTATTTTCAAATGGACTCTCAGTATTACCTAAAATTCCTTTCTGTATTTTTATGGTCTACTTACTCTCTCAGTTTCTGGATTCATTAAAACCTCCATTCCGGCCCTCCCTGGTGGCACGGCGGGTTAATGCACAGCACTGAGAATCTAAAGCCGCTTCCGCATGAGTTCAATTCCCGCCTTCCCCAGAGGTGACCACATGGCATGAAAAAAAAAAAAAA
>NW_004567105.1:26905741-27027301 GCF_000260355.1 Condylura cristata
GTGGATCAGGACAGGTCTGCTGTGCCATGTGGGTCACCTCCCTAGCCAAGACTCAAACTCCTGTTGCAGTGGCTACTGGTCACTTCATAGTGCTATGCTTTAAACCACTGCACCACCAGGGAGAGCCCATGATGTCAGCATCTTAAGGAGATGATATTTGAATTATAACTCAAATGAATTGAGTCAGCCAAGAAGAAAAGTAAGAATCAAAATCATGAATAAAGATGAACTTATTCCAGGCTCTCTCTGGTGGTGCAACATGTTAAAGTACCATATTATGAAGCTCTCTGAAGCCACTGAAGCATGAGTTCAATCCCTGGCCAGGGAGCTGACCCACATGACATGTCAGACCTCTTCTGACTCACCTGCTGCTCCCCTCAGTGGTGTATTTCAGTAGAAAAAGATGAGCTTATTCCATGTTCAAAGGACACAACAAAGGGTCCAGTGCTCAGATCCCAAGAAGCAAGTGGAAGAATTTTATGAGACAGTATCCTCCATGTATCTGTTGAGGTACAAGAGAGTAATTGACCTGAAGTAGTTTCTCCATCTGGGCTTTGGAACCTGTGCCTTTATCTTCCCAAGTTCTCTCATCATTGTTTACTACAGTTATCTCCTCTTTATTCTCTTTCAGTCTGGCTTTTTCTAACAGCATTTAAACATTCTCATGCCACTAGTATCTTAAAAGACATCTCCACTTCCTGCTACAGATTCAGGGACTGTGCAAGCTTCAAAAAGCTGCTTATCCCCATTTTTTCCCTCCAGCCACTAGTATCTTCTGTGCCATTCTTTGACAAAAAGAGCATCCTTTAAAGTCAAAAGTGACCACCTTTCATTTAACCTTCCAACTATATTTAACTCTGTTACCCTTGACCATTTCCTTGAACTATCCTCTTCCATTTTTTTAAGAACCCCAAGAAACCTTGTTTTCCTTTTACCATCTGGCAAGCAGCTCAGTCTCAGTAATCTTTACAGACATATCTTCCTCCACCCTTCTATATTTATAGTGTTTTTCAAGTTAGAAGCAAGTTAGAAACATCTGAACCCAACTTTCACTTTCAGTAGATTTATGTGCATTTTCAGTAGATTCTCAGGTGACTCTGATACTGCTGCTCTGGGGACCACACTTTGAAACCCATTAGACTAAGCACTAAGGCTCCTTCAGGCACAGTCCTAGTCATCTTCTCTATCACTTTCCTCCTCTTACTGATTCAGGCACATCATAGCTTCAATCACCAGTATATCTCAATAACAATGATACATTTACATACATCTTGTCCTATAATCATAAGCAAATATCTAACTGGAGTCAAAAAGCTCCATTCACATCATCAGAGTAACTCTAAAACCAATATACACTCAAAAAGGAACTTGTAATAAACCATTTGTTTTTTCAGGTTCTCCTATCCGAGGAAACCATGGCTTGTCAAGCCTCTTATCTTAGTCAGAATGCTCTTTATTAGTCATTGGATATAGTGATCTTTTCACTTCTTCCACTTCATTTTTCAAACGTAATGAATGATTACCTCAAAAGGCTTATCACACCCCTCTAACTAAATGCCAATGTTTTCCCATTAACTGATAGTATAAACTTTACCTGTGACCTGCATGGTCTGCTCTCTGCTTATATGTCTCCATCTTGTTTTAGTTTGCTGTTTGTTCTCTGCGGTACAAAAATCCTGGTTTTCTGTTTCTTAAAGCACTATGGCCCTGGGGATAACAGATTGTATATACTTCCCTTCTAACAAGAGTTCTTTTGAATTCTTCTATAATTCCTAGTCCTCCCTCATATCTCATTATCACCTTCCCCAGTCAAGGTCAATTTCTTCTGTTAAATGCTCCTAAAACACCATTTACCTTTACTTTAGGCAATATTCACAGTTTGTAAATATACATTTATTTATGTGAATGTTTCATTAAAATTTGTCTTCTAGTTTTAAACTACGTGGGGGGGGGGGCGTCTGTATTTTCTCACTAGGACATCTCCAGTGCCAATCTACAGTATGGAAAGAAGACCCTCAATAAATGTTTTGAATGAATAAATATCAATAAATGAGATTGACTATTTACTTTTAAAACAAAGAGTTTATCCCTGTTTTCCTAGAGGACTTTGTTCTGAGCCTTGGGGGTCCTTCAGCATCAGAATTTCATTAGCTGGTATCAGCATCTTGGTTATTGTTATGCAAAAGCTACTAAGTGTATATCCCTGAAGGCTGTATTTTGCTAAGACTCTCCTAGGAGATGTGAATGTGTGTGCACAGACTGTGGATATTTAATATTAACTGACCTCCTACTGTGTTGCTCAGAAAGCAACTTGTGATTTGCTACCACTCTAATTTTCTTACTAATATTGTATCATGACTTCCAAATCCTCGGTGGGTTTAGAGCAGCTGTTAGGGAATATATGAAGTAAAATTTGATTGTGCATGGAAAATTGGCCTGCATATGAGACAAATAGCTTTGGTTTCTATACACCATTTACTGTACTGCAATTATCTAAAATCTCAACCTCATTGGATTGCAAGAAGTTGCAAGTTTTAATTAATGCTTTGCCACTGCTCTTATTGATTATTGCAAAAGTCTGTTTGTCTCTCCAAATGTAGGCTTCTGAAGGTTCTGGTACTTCAAAAGACTTCCACTGTTGCTGCAAGAGAAAGACTATTAAAGCTTATGTAATAAATGACCCCTCTGCGCTTTTATTCTCCAAGCTTAACATCGCCAGGACACATGCTGGTTTTAGATCCCTTTCTTGTCCCTTGTTTGCACAATCTGTGCTTTTCTACAATTTAGCTTTGTGTTTCTAATGATCAATTTAAATTTCCCTTGCAACTACATTGTTTCTGTGATACAGGGTGTAAGCATATCACATGTGCCATAAGCAGAATACTATTTTAACATTTGCTAAGCCATATTATCAATTACAAAACAAAAACAAAAAAAAACAACTCAGTGGGGTTCAGGCTTCAGGCTCTTTGTTTTGAAAAGGCAAAATTCAATCCTGTTTTGAAACCTCTTTCTGTCTTTGTAATTTCTTTGTAGTTCTTGCTGACATATTTAGAAGAAGGAATAAATGCATTAGTTAAATTTCCAGGTTGTCTATAGCAACCCTTTTCTAATTGGGACCAATAGGTTGTGAAATGCCTAAAGCAAATCCATTAACACTAAACTGCTTCTCTTCAGGATCTGTACTTCATTGACTTCACTGACAGAAGAAACAGGCACTACCTACTTAAGGGAGCTAATGATTTGGTAATATATTCATTATGTCAGATATCAGGAGAACAGGACTGTGAAGTATAAAGAAGAGAAGAGGGAGATACATTTACTAACTCCCTCCTCTCCCCACAGTAGTGTCACTAGTAAATCAATCTCCAGCTCATATTGGTGGTGATAGATGAAGGACCCAGCATGACCAAAGGCACCTTTGTAATGCTTTCTACCTGGGCTACAGTCATGAGGAGTATTGTTGATCTGTTTCATGTGTGAGGACGGATATGTGTCAGCATAAACTTTGTATTTATCAGTTCCATACTCACCTTTGTCTGACGAGGTGGCCCCGGGTCTCCAGGGAGGGAAAGAAGTTACATTTACCTTAGTGCTCCCATGACCAGGTAAGGTACTCACATGCCATGGAATATGACAAGATAGGTGGTGTTTAATGAATGAAAAAGCAACCTTCTAGACATAGCAGTACTACTTTTTGTTTGAAATTAGGGCACCTGATATAAAAGCCAAGATAGATTGCCATAGAGAAGGAGGCAAAGGGGTAGAACTACCCAACTACTCAAAAGTAGAAATGAAATGAAGGGTATCTCTCTCTTGCTCCCTCTATCTCTCTCTCTCTCTCTCACACACACACACACACACACACACCTCTTTCTTTTCTTGTGAATTATTAGACTATAGTTATGCTATTTAATTGTATCACTTTCAATTAGAAAACACAAATCAATAACAATTATGAACTAAAATTACAAAGTAAAGTGGTTGAATTTCTAAAAAAAAAACTCATGGAAACTTTACATTATTGTATACAGGACTTACCCTGTTTAAGAAAGAAAACTATCCATTTAAATCAATCTTTTGCAAACTCATATTTTGGAATCACCTTAAGCACTTATGATGTGTTCTTTTGAATATTATCCAGAGTGACAAAGCTTCATCTCATTGGGGTCTATCTAATTTGCAAAAATAAACAAAAGTTATTTAGAGCAAATTCACTGATTAGGGATAGATGGCCAAGCTGGGTGAATTATTTGGATTCCAGTGAGAAGTTCTATAGCGGTGCACTTAAATTCCCCTATGCTGAATCCTCTTTTTATAACCCTGCCCACCCACCAGCATACCTAGTAGGGCAACAGATCCCCTTATCGGTGCCCATTATTATCTACTAATACTAGATTACTTAACTTATTTGAGCTAAGTTCTCATCTCTAGCTCTACCCTGGTCAGTCTCTACCTTACTGAACTCATAGATCATGAAAGTAGAATATTATCCCCATCCTGGATATTTGAAATGAATATTAGCTATGATTTCCTCAATATTTGAACTATTTTCCAAGTAGGCTCTGACTTAAAATTTCCTCTTGCCTTCAAATGCACTAATTTTGCTGACAAAAGGCTCCCTGCTCCACCTTGCTCCTAAATTCTGCCAAAGTTGTTATGGCCCACATACTGAACATTCCACTGTTAAGAGTGTAATTTCAACTGTTGTAATTCAGAGCTATTTTAATGAGCCGTGTTACTATTGGGATAAGTATATGATAGGCATTCAATCATCTAAAATAAGTACTTTTAGACAATATTCTCTTGAATCTGTACATTCTCACACATGCTTTACTGTTTTCTAGATTTTTGTTAGGAAGATTTTGAAATATTTTTGTCCATTTTCTATCAACTTTCCCCTATTCATGTTTCATCCATCACTTTCAAATATTTTCTGGAAGCTTTTAAAACAGCTTTCAAATACTTTACCACTTCCCTGAGAAATATGTCAGCATTTATCTCTAAAAGATAAGGATTAAAAAAAGCATAAATACTCTTCTATTATTATACCCAATAGTTAATGAATTCTAATCCATGTTTAGCTTGCTGGTTATCTCAAAAATGTTCTTTTAGACCTGATTGTCTGAATCCAAGAGTCTACACATCACATGTAATATTGTTATAGGACAGGGGTGAGAAGTACAACAGAAACCCCAAACCTGTGTGCTCTAAGTAGGTTCTGCCATCCACCTCAAGACAGAACATATTCTAGTGCAGAAGATCGCTAATAGAAAGGAACTTTAATACAAGGCATGTGTAATAAAAAGATGAGAAGGGACTGGCATAGAATGTAGTTTCCAAATCAGGCACCTATAGTTGTCTGTTCCCTTGTGAGTGAATGTACAGCCTAACAGAGTTGGCCCAAAGTAAGGATGCTGAAGCCTAAAAACCTGTCACAAGTCTAAGCCACTTTCTGGTAGGGACCCACAGGAAACAGGTAGAAGGGTCCCAGTACATCTGGGACAGAAGGAACAAAAATCAAAATCAAAATTAAAATCAAATAGCCATTGTTTATCATTGTTAACCTCCCAACAGGTCTCTCACCCACATCTGTTTCAACCAGTCTTAGACCAAAAAGCAAGTGCAGCTTCTTCAAATGTCTCTGCTCCATGTGCCTCTTCCAGGTCTCCTTCTGGCTCTCTATCCTTCTTCTTTCCTTCTCCCAGTCTCTCCAGCTTCTTCTCCTCCCTGATCAGCTCTACCCTTCTTTGGGTGGGGCAGGAAACCTGGAACCTCCCCTACTCCTGGAGACCACCCTATTACAATATCTCTAAGAGTTAATCTTAACTTGTAGGCATTTTTATTTTAAATACTATACATATAATTATGTAACACTGTTATAAATGTATCTTCCATGGCTAAATTATAAAAGATTGTTTTATTTTGTAATTCACTGAGCAATCAAATGCCACTAAAAATCATGGAATTATCTTCAACAGTAATTAAAGAAAGGATTCAAGTTCACCAACCATCTATATAAATGGGTAAGCATAGGAGGCAGTGTTCCTACTTGTGATGAACTTAAAACTTCCTTTCTTGGCTTTGAATTTTGACTTCATAAAAATTTATCATTTATATGATAAATTTAGTGTTTATATATATATATTGTTTATATCATTCTGTCTCAGATTTTCCAATTGTTACAGGGCAACCCCGCTGTGAAATAGGTTGCCTGACTGGGCCCTCATCCACACTCTTAAAAGGGTTGTATAATGAGATTCAACCGCAGGCTCACACAAAAGGGTAAGAATAGGGTTTATTTACAAAAAAAAAAGTGGGGGGAGGAAATGAAGAAATGAATAGCCTAGGGATAAGGAGAGGAGATAAACTGGTGAAAGCATCCTACCAGTTCCTCCAAGCTAAAGTGTTCTTGAAAACCAAGGATGGCCAATGCCCGTATGTCCAATTATATACCAAACCTGGCTGCTTAACTCCACCCTCAGTTCCCAGAAATCCTGCCTCCAGTGGTTGATGGCATTATGGGATTTGTAGTCCTTGTTTTGGATCTCTTTTGGTGGGGGGGGGACCATAAAACCTATTTGTGGAGTTTGTTCAGAACATCCTTCCCCCAAACACAATGAGTTCTCTAAAAGAGAATTTACTTCAATGATAGGTTGTTCATTGTTATGTCATTTTTCTACTCTTTTATTTCTTCAGAAGTCTGTTAACTCAATATATAACATATATAGAACACGAAGATTTCAAAAACAAATGGTAAACATTTTCCAAAGTACTAACAATAGCCTGTCATTTATATTTAAAAGCACAATCAAATACTAATTCCTTGCAATTAACTTTATAAAAAAGATACACTGTCTTTTTTATGTTATATAAATATCTCTAATTTACATAGCCTATCTTGGACCTTTACATTAAACCCTTTTTTTATTATTATGATTTCTTTTCAGTAGCATAAGTATGAAAATAAGATTCAGAAAAATATGTACTATAAAATTTACAGTTATAACCATTATAAACCATTAAAAGATAATCCTGGTTTAAAAATCAGCACTCAGCCCTTCCTGGTTGCGCAGCGGGTGACAGCATTGCACTAAGAAGCTTAAGCCACTTCCTCATGAGTTCGATCCCCGCCTGCCCCGGAGAAGATCCACATGGCTTGGCAGACCTCTCCTGACCCGCCCGTCGCTCCCCTCAGCAGTGTACTTCGTCGACCTGTCTGTTCTGCTCCCCACATGTTTCCGGTGAATCCTCTCACCCTCCGCATCTCTGGCCTGTACCAAGTTCTGATGAATAAATAAATAAACCTTAAAAAAAAAAAAAATCAGCACTCATTTAACCACACATTTCAGTGCCTTCATACTATTATTTATTTGCAAATTCATCGCTGAATCCCTTTAAAGGTAGTATATAAAATGTACAAATGCAGCCCAGAATAGGTTAATATAGCCTGCTTCAGATGGTATTAATTCTATGTTCAAGTTATTCTCTGGTGGTGAGGGGGGAGGGGGAATGAAGAATTTAATTGAGCATTTGGAATAGCAAAAGAGAAAATTAATGTATTTAGGAGAAGACTGACGCAAATAACATTCCACTGCATTAGTATTTATTTGTACAGCAAACAGTCTCCAATTGAGATTCTGTGCCTTGGCTTGTTAAGATAAACATCTTTCCTTTGGATTCGATGAGATTTGGACCTGGCTTCAGAAAGCATTCCAGTTTGACAACTGCTAATTAAAGACCCAATTCTATAGCTCACATTCCCATGCATAATTACACCTCAGTTTTAGGTAGGAAAACCCCTTATCCTTATTTTTATTTACTGAAAAAATACAGCATTGTTATCCCATTCAAATAAGTACTAAACTATGTACTAACCCATGAGCATAGAGAATGAAAAATTTTGATTGACAGTACAATAGCTTATAGAAGTAAGTAACACTTGTAAGAGTCGTTGTCAGATAGTTGTCAGGCTTCTTCTAGTCATATTATAAAACCAGTAAATCATTCCACCAAAAAAATTGTACCAATTACTTCCCTTGACAAAAAAATTCATCCTTTGGTGGTAACAGAAAAAATTCAATAGAGAAATGTATATTACTAAATATTTAATATCTGCTCAAGATCTGAAGGATGGAGAACCAGAAGGACAATAATTTTAAGAATTTCTTCCACTGTAGTCAAAACTTTATGTCTAAGAACATCTACAACGAATTAAATTTACATACTTTCTCAATAAATACGCCTGAAACTTCTATTTTTAAAAATGTGACAATAAAGTTGTGCTTTATTGCAAGTGGGGTATTGATTTTTTGCTGTAATCTCAGGGTAATTCCCTTTGTAAATCACCTCCCCCCTCTATAGTGTGGATAATGATATGTGAGATTGCTTTGTGGGTTTGTCTTTGTAACACAGACTTTCCTAAAAGAAATAGGAAAACCCTAGTAGCTGAAGGCCTCTACATTGTCCACAGAAAGATAATGAATTCTGCAGATTATTTGGTAGAGCTGAGCAACTGTGGCTTCTCCACCTGAGAACTCAGCAGGTGACCAGGCTGTGGCAGACTGGAAAAGTACCAATAGAGATGCAAACTGACCTACAAGGGACATGAATGGCCTTGTTTTTCTAGGCGTGTATTCCAATTCTTTCCAAAAGTAAATACAAATTATTTTTATAAATCATATTGTTTTAAAAATCTAGCCTAATTACCCTCCTTTTCATAACCTTTCCAAGTAATATTGATAAAGGAGAGTATGCAACAATGTTCAGTGGAACATTGTTCTCATTAAACATTTGAAATGTATGGTTGAAATGTAATAGCATTTTAATATCCTGTAAGTTACAGAGATTGAAAGATAATTATGGAAGATTATAATGCTTATAGAATACAATAAAGTTAAAGATTTATAACACAAAGAAATTAAAGATTCATACCACTAATGTGTAGTTTTTTGTTTTGTTTTCATTTAAAAAAATGAGTCCTATTCATTTTTCAGGGACTATAAAATATTAATCCCCACAATCCTACAAAATAAAATAATTGCATTAGTAATCAGACAGGAGTGACCCTGAACACTAACTCTATTTTCCACTATTGTTTGGCCAAAACACGGCCTTTCCCCTACTTGTTAAAGATTTGGTTTGCTTGTTTCATTTCTAACAATACATAGAGGGCCTTTGCAAATATCTCTATTTGCAAGAAAACAATTTCACACAATAACCTTTCACTACCTATATAGCTTTTTAACCATGTGGTCTTTTCTTGGGAGAATAAGGAATAAGAAATCAAAATAATCATTATTCTTTGCCACTTTTTCTTCTTCTGTTCTTAATATCCTCAGAATGCATAGCTATTTACAAAGATTTTAAAGTATTTTTCCATCAAATTTTTAAGTGTTTTTCTTAAAGTTACCCTTGGAATAACAAAATTAGGTGTTTAGCTATCAATTTCCTCGCCAAATTAAGTTTATCATCTTAAAATTCATTCAGCTGGTTGTTGATAATATACAACCATGCATAAAAGAAAATTTTCACTGAAGATCACAAACCCATGTGTCAGTAGATCAAAAAAAGGTTTTTGTATGTATAATCCAGTGAAACAAAATTTACAAAGGATGGCCAGAATTCTGAAAGAAACTCCTTCCAGTCAAAGGCCAGTTCTTTCCTTCTGCTGACAGATGGTTAGGCTTTCAGGCCTTCCTGGTGGGCTGGCACCAGCCGTGGCCAGCCATGGCCAACCGTGAAAAAGAGACAACATTATTTTGCCCATAAAGACTCACATCGGAATACTTGTGATTTTTATATATAACATAGTAATGAAATTCCTATGTTAAAACTATACAGAAATATATAGGAACTGACACTTCCGAAATATATACTATAGAAGCTATATTCACAAAGGTGTCATTCTAGAAGTACACAGAGCCACTGTAGTGTGTTAAGAGCTCAGATATAGACAGTTTCCATAATTACATTTCAACATGACAACATACATAACAACCAAGGCAGAGCAGGTACTGCCTACAAACTACATTTGTTCAAATGTTATCTTTAAAATTTCAGGATAAGCTTCTTCATTCTCTGGGTCTCCCTGAAAGAAGCACTAGACTTCCATTAGAATTCAGATGTGGTCTTGAGTAAGTGACATTGACTGCTTTCACATTCTGTTAAAACATACACACACACACACACACACACACACACACAAACTGAATGCCTATTTGGAAGACAGGAGTACAGTATTATATATGATGTCATACAAAAGATAATTTCCCAAAATGCTCTGTGAAATAATAGTGTATGAAGATGTTTGTGCCACTTGACATTGTAAGTGAGAATCATGCTGCACCCAACAAAGATAAAGTCCCTTTAACAAGTTATTCTCACTGAAGCCTTCTTCAACAAAGAGAGCTTGCTAGGTTAGTTTTAAACTTAAAGTCATTTCATTTCCACTTGAAACAGCCTATTAAGTAACACAAAGGAACAGAACAGCACAAACAGATCAACGCCAAAAACACATCCTGATAATCACTTTCCTTCCAGAATAGAGAAATTATCCACTTCAAGGTCACTGGGGTCAGAATAAAAGAGAAAACAAGTAACCTACCCATTATACCAGAGAAAAACAGGTTTGTCTCCTTGTAAATAGAAGACTCTATGTCTTTTCCCAGCTCAAGTTTATACCACTCAGAAAACTAAGTAACTATCTGTATAGTTGGAGAGACAGAGGCAAGGAAAGACTCAGTGCCTTGTTCCCACAGCTACACAGTCTCTCCCGTGTCAACTGGAAGCACCAAAACACTGAGCAGAATGTCGTGGACAAAAGTCAAATATGGAGATAGTTCAAAAGATAACTCAAAACCAAGAAACCAAGAAGATAGCCCTCCCAGTGGCATAGTGGAGTAAGGTGAAGCACTATGAAGCTATATGCAACCACTGCAGCACCAGTTAGGTCCCCAGCCAGGGAGCTGACCCACATGGCACAGCAGACCTCTCCTGCCTCACCCAATGCCCCCCTCAGCAGTGTATTTCAGTAGATCTGCTCCCCATTCTGTCTCTGGTGAATCCTCTTACCTCCCTGAGCCTCTGGTCTATATCCCAATTCTTGTATGCATAAATTAATTAATCTTTTTTTTTTTAGATTTATTTATTTGTGCATACAGAACTGGGGTACAGGCCAGAGGCTCAGGGGCGGTGAGATGCTTCACCAGCGACAGAGCGGGGAACAGAACAGGCAGATTGACTCAGAACACTGCTGAGAGGAGCAGTGGGTGGGTCAGGAGAGGTCTGCCACACCGTGTGGTCACCTCCCGGGGCAGGCGGGAATCGAACTCATGCGGAAGCGGCTTTAGATTCTCAGTGCTTTGCTTTAACCCGCTGCGCCACCAGGGAGGGCCCTAAATTAATTAATCTTTTAAAAAAAATTGTTGAGTTAAAGTATGCTAAGTGAAGCTTTCCAATACATACTAACAAAAGACTTTCCAAACAGAAAGACATAGAAAATTTACAAGTAAAATATGGGAATAATAAGTAAGAAAATCAAAAAAATAAGAATAAAAGTAACAAATAAAAACAGAAAATTATGATAAAAAAACTAAAGTAGAAATTAATGGCAATATAGCAAACAATGGAATAAAAATAAAAAAAGTACAAGAACTAATTCTTGGATAAAAATAATGAAAAATTCTGCTAATTATAGACTTTGAAAGGGAAAACAAATCTACAGGGAGATACAGAATGAAACTAAAAGCCCCAAAAGTCTGCTCCCTGAAGCACAGCAACCTGACCCTATGCTTAACTATGGCTGATTTTGTATCCTCTCCTGATCATAAAATCAAGAGGCTAGGATTCAGTAGCTCCTGGAAGGACAGGAAGCAAGCGAGGTATAGGGCCTAACCAGGAGGGATTTCTGATTGGGACCACTTCATAAACCTGGCCAGATTATTCTTCAGGAAGCATCATCCAGATTTCCTACTATCTGCAAAAGAAGACAAGAAAACATACCTATCCACTCTTGCACTCCAAACAGGTGATGTAATTGGGCCCTCCCTGGTGGTGCAATGGGTTGAAGCAAAGCTCTATGAAATTAGCCATAGTCATCTTAGCACGAGTCCGATCCCCAGCCAGAGAAGTGACCCACATGGCACAGCAGACCTCTCCTGTGCTGCCCGCTTCTCCCCTCAGCAGTGTGCTTCCTCAATCTGCCTGTTCTGTTCCCCACTCCATCTCTGGTAAATCTTCTCATGGCCCCTGCACCTTTGTCCTATACCCCAGTTCTGTATGTATAAATGAGTAAATCGTTGAAAAAAAAAATAATAACTGCAGGCCTGCCTTTCTATGAGCCTTGTTTTGCTTTTGTTTTTTAATAAAACATGTATAGACCAAGAAACCCCACACCAGCAAAATTTGAAGTGGGTCTAGACTGTTAAAAGTCTGAGGTAAGCCCTCCCAGGTGGCCCAGCAGGTTAAAGCACAGCACTGAGAAGCAGAAGCCACCTCAGCATGAGTTCGATCCCCGCCCGACTGGGAGGTGATCCACATGGCAAGGCAGACCTCTCCTGACCCACCCACTCTGCTCCCCTCAGCAGTGTACTTCTTCAATCACCTATTGTGCTCCCCACTCTGTCTCTGATGAATCCTCTCACCGCCCCTGCATCTCTGGCCTGTACCCCAGTTCTTTGTGCACAAATAAATAAGTCTTTAAAAAAAAAATCTGGGCTACCTAAAAGAGGAAAACAATAATCCTCTCTTAAATGAATAATCCTCCCTAAACTGAAATGCCTCCCTTACAATATTCCTGTATGAAGCCCCAGTAGCTGTGACATCACAATTCAAACTTATACAAACACATGAGAAAACAAGACTCTAAGAACAGGGGTCAATGGAAATAGCACAATAGGGAATGACTGTCAAGGATTTTGCATGTCAGCATTATAACACACAAACCATAAATACTTATGTTAAAGTAGGTAGAAAATAAAAGGATAAATTAAAAACATATAAAAGGAACTAAGACCATTTTATTTTCTAATGTTCTCACAAACAAGATACACTGAATGATCTGTTGACTGAAAGAGCCAAAATGCTGTATTCAATATAAAGAAACTACTTTTAGCACATACTTCACTAGCACAAAAGCAGGTCCTCAAAACTCACTGAAAATTTAAATCCTAAATTAACTATTGTCCTGAGGATTTCTGCTGCTCCATTGTAGATCTTGAGAATTTATGTCAATTTCTACATGAAATTTTCAGGAAACAGAAGGTAGAGTCTTGACCCCACTAGAGTTAGTAACCCAGTGAGGGATGGTAGGTAAGCTGACTAACCCCTCAATATAATAACAGTTAGAAATAAGCTTATCACGCTGGAGAGGAAAGTTAGAAAATATCCCTAATTCAGCCTTCCCTAATTTAGTTTTGTGGAGGAAGAATGTTCTCTCCTAAAAATTAGTATCCATAAGCCAGTGTACTTGCAGGTTTTCTTTGCCAATTTATATTTCTTATATGATCACAGAAAACTCTTAAATATAAAAATTAAAGTGGTGCTGGGTTAGAAATGTCCCTGAGTGACTGGAAAATGCAAAAGAGAATCCTCTTTGAGAAATTTACCTTTAAGTGAGGCCTTAAATTTTTCCTACTAGTACAATCACTATGGAGAACTGTTTGGAGGTTTGGAGGTGTAAAATTGCTAAAATTTGAGCTTCTATATGATCCAGCAATCCCACTCCTATTGATCTACCCAAAGAACATAAAAACGTTGATTTGAATCTTTTTGGGGATACCTGCACCCCATGTTTATTGTTGCTCTATTTACAACAGGGAAAACATGGAATCAACCCAAATGCTCAAAAGTGGATGACTGGATTAAAAAGATGTGGTACATATACACAATGGAATATTACTCAGCAATCAAAAAAGATAAACTAAGGCCTTTTGTAGCAACATGGATGGAGCTGGAAGGGATCATGCCTAGTAAAATAAGCCAGAAAGAAAAAAGAAAAATATCAGATGGTTTCACTCATAGCATTGTTCCTTAGTAACAATTCTTCATAGCAACTATCCTGAAGTTTCCCCAGAGTCTTCAAATCCTTAACCCATCATTTTATCCATGTTGAGCAAATGTGGACCCAAATTAATGAATACTTCAAGCAGACCAGCTACTTGCAACTGGCTTATAAGGAGCAAGCAGCATAAAAAGGAGACTTCCAAGGAGAGTTTGGCACTCTCTATTAGAGACTGAAGAGCTATCTCATGTACTCTGATGATGAAAATCACCATTTGGAATGCCATGCTTTTTCTACATTTTGATTCATCTGTCACTTTTATCACAAGCATCTGTTTGAAGATCAAGTGTTGGAAATATATATAAACGCCACCCAAAATGTTGATGATGTACTACCCATTTTGCTAATTAAATTCTAACCCCTTATTTTGTTCTTCTAAGAAATTGCTAAATGATCTAAGTGCTAATATTAAATGGTTGGTACTAAGAGTAGGGCCATTTCACAGCAAGAGTGTAATAGAAAGAATATGTTAAAATTAGAATAAGCTTAAGAAAGAATAAACACTCTGACCAAGGTGGGAAATTAGTGAAAATATCTGCCAAGGGAAAGAAGTGGAAGTTCTAATATACCAGATGTCTCTGTGGGTTCCAAATTTGGAATTCTTTGTCGCCTTTTAAATCTTCCTTCAGAAGTATCAAGCCTTACAATGCATGTGGTTTGGCATATGGGCTGTTGTTTTGCATTTCTAGACTCTAAGTCTCCTTTTCAATCAGTATCCAAGCTATTTTGCTAAGTTCTATGATATCTTGGGTTACTGACTCACAAGAACATGAGGTAAAGAAATAATGACATACTCTCCCTTCTTTATTTCATTACAAAATTTGGCAGACAAGATTGAAGGGCCAAGGAAGCATATCAGTTATCTTCACTTGCTGGAAGCCCTTTGGAATGTTTTTTTCTTTGCTTGGGGGGGAATAAAGGATAAAGATAATTCATTTACATTTAAAAGATTTTAATTTTAAAAGCATTAAATTAAGCATACATAGGAAACAATTTGAACTTTTCCTTTATAGTCATGTTTCTCTCTTCAATTCCAGCCACTCTCTGAAACTCCTTCTTGTGAATCAACCTGTACTTGAGTTCAAGATAATGGGACAGTGGAATATTAAAGCAAATTTATCGTTTAGCAATGGTAATTAAATTGAAGATAAATAATGGGATAATGAGAGAAAAAATAGTTAAAGTCCAAGTGACAAAAAACACTACATTAAAAAGAGGGAGAAAAGGCCTTGTTTCAAAACAGAAACATTAATTTTTAGTTGCATCTCATTTTCTTCATCTTAGATTATAGGGATATTTGCCAGATGGATATATTATGTTCATGGCAAATGTAAACTCACAAATGTGAATAACTTACCAATTTGTCAATTATTTATTAATCAGTTGTTAAAATGCAAAAAATATCTATATGGAGAGTTTCATACCTTCCAACTTACCAGGAATCTATGAATACGGTGAAATGTCTTTAAAAAATACCTCTATTTATTTGTGAAGAGAGCATGATGCCAAAATGAGTTCATGAACAACTCATTTGATAAAACTGTCTTTTATCAACATGCCAAAATAATGTTTTACAAATAGTGACAAACTTCTTTGGAAAATTAACTCTATAATAAAACATAAATGATGGCAAGATACATATAATAACAACATGTAAATTAAACATTCTTTGGAAAGATAGAGCAGCCAGCACTGTGTTTAGAAGTAGAAACAAGAGAACAAGCTATACATAAGCTGAGGTTTATAAGTACTGATATCAGAGGGTACCCAAAAGTTACCAGATAATTAGTTTTTTTCTCCCTTTTATTTTATACTCTGAAGCAGTCATGATAGAGAGAATAAAAAAGAGAGAAATACATATTTTGAAACTGGAACCTCTAAGTTTGAAAAAACAAAATCAGTTGAGAAAGCTAGTTGAGAAAGTTGTGAATACTATGTGGAAAATTCTGACATATATTAGACCTGCCTTTCAGTCCAAATCAATAATGAGCCAGGTTTTCCCACTAGAGGGCTAGAACCCAAGGAGAACATTCAGAAGACTCCAACTGTTGAATCCTACAGGGACTGAGGAAGATTTCATGGAGTCACAGCTAGGAAACTGGCTGTGAATCAATGAATCAACAGTCTTTCACCTTCTTTCTTACCAAAGGAATCATTGTTGAACTGGAGAAAATGCCACTGTGCCCAGCCCCAGGAGATGACTAATCCAGACTAACAAGCCTGTTCTTCTTTACTAGTTAATCACTTGGCCAATATTTTGTGCATCTGTTGGGGGTGAAGATGGGGGAACATATGACACAGTTCTTGCCAATGATTCATGAAATATAATAGGAAGCTGTAGGAGACATTTGTTTTCCTGACACACAAAAGCAGTTTACTTTTTCCTCTGACCGAGTCTTTAAATCAAACATGATGTCAAGAGCCTGTTATACTTCCTCAGCCAGCTTACAGCTTAAAGATCAAAATACCAGTAAGTCGAGGGTGGCAGAGGAGAATTATAGAAATTTCTTATTTTCTTGATATGAACGTTGGCTTCCATACCAAATCTAGGCCCACCTACTCCTAAACTTCTCACTGTAGGAAAATTAAAAGCTCTCTCTTTGTCTCTGTTACTTGAAAATTGTAATACTTGATACTCAATGATCCTAACTTACAGAAAGACTTAGCTTGTAAAAGTAGGAGGACTCCATGATTTTATGGCTAAATAATCACCTCCTTCTTTGGAATGACCACCATGGAGAGAGAGGAAATCAAGAGTTGTCTGCTGACAAAGGAAAGGAAATACAAATTCAGTGGTGGTACATCTCTGTGCTATGACTACCACTGACAATGAAGTTTTCCACAAATGTGAGAGGACATATGCTCTTGATTAATAGAAGCAATACTAGACATGAAAAAAAAACACTGGTTTAATCGTCAACAAACTCTTCCATCAGATCTGTGTCTTGCCTATGACATTTTGTTTCATTTGGCATTTATATCAGTAAGTTTATTAGAAGCAGACATCTTGCTTCTAAGAGACACCACAGAAAGTCTAGAAACTTCTTAAGTGATGGTTTATATATATTGAACCTATACATGTTTGATGGTTTCACTTAAATATGTCTGGTGTTTACACTCTCACACCCACTGAGACACACAAGGATTATTTTTACAGGCAGGAATGAAATTTTACATTTCCCTAGGTCCTAAATTTCCAAAGACTGTGAGTACCAACAGTGCAGCACATTCACTAAAGAAATAATATTAATTAACACAAAAGAAATTTTGTGTATGATATTCATGTTATACTTCAGGTGTTGGGCCCAGGTCTTTCTATAACTTCATATTCATACTTAGTATAACTGTACTTCTTTTTTTTTTTTTTTAAGATTTATTTATTTATTTAAACATACAGAATTGAGGTACAGGCCAGCAGTGCAGGGATGGTGAGAGGGTTCACCAAGGACAGAATGGGGAGTAGAACAGGCAGATGAACCAAGTACACATGCTGAGGAGAGCAGTCAGGGACTCAGGAGGGGTCTGCCGCACTATGTGGGTCACCTCCGGGGCTGGGGGTAGAACTCACACTGAAGTGGCTGCGGCCAGCTTGCAGGGCTGAGTTCTAACACGTTGCGCCACCAGGGAGGGCCCTATTTGTGCTTGTTTTAAGTACTGCAAGAAGCAAAGGGAAAAAATGATGTTAATATAAAAATATAAATGTAGGAAAAATGTAGTTCTAATTTGAAGCTTTATTTTGTCCTTGGGCTTCCAGTCTGATTATGACATTAACTTGAGATACAATTTTTTTTTAGGTTTCCCTTTCCTTGTAAAGACTATCAATGCCCATCTCCATTCTTTATGCTTTTGCCTTTAATATAAGTCCAAAACTAGGCTGGAGCATCTTTTTTAAGTGTGAAAAAAGTTTTCACACTTGCATAACTCATGCAAGTTAATATGGCCTAAAATCAACAGTCCCCAGAAAAAAGCATTTTTGAAAAGATACCAAGGCTGAAAATCAGTAACTGCACAGTACTTTGAAGAGAATAGTAAGGAAAATCTACTGTGAAATTGTACTGAAGAAATAAAAATATCTAGAATGAGAAGATATACACTGGGGAAATTTTATGATTTTCAAAGTTTTTTATATTTGAGGTTTTTTTCAACCCCTGTTTAAACCCCTAAAATTTTCCTCAGATTACAGATATTTGAAGTTTCCTGAATTGACTATGCAATTCTTAGCAGAAAATTAGATTTCCAGAATAGCTTTTGTACTGTATAAAACAAAAGGATAATTATTTAGATTGCAGAAGAAATGAATGAGAACTGAGTATGCCCACACTATTCAGAAAAGGTAAAGCAAAGAATAAAACAGAAACAAAATGAACAAACAACTAAAGGAAGAGGGAAAGTCTACAGGAATGGAGGAACAGGGGGAATAGAGGGGCCTAGGGATTTGAGGACTGAACAAGAAGTTTTAGGGTAGGGAATATTATCTCTAAAGAAGGGGAAGGCTTTGAGAAGTTAGAACTTAGTCCTGTATCTTTCTCCCACACATATTCTCTATTTATCTCCGTCTCTGACACACACAGACACGCACACACACCATGGAACGACAATCCCTATAGGTTCTAGCCTAGAACAAGGAAGGCTTTTAGTGTCTGTGCGAGCAGATAAGGGGTGCCTCTGCCTAAGTGAACATTCCCAAGGAAGCACGATTGCTAATAAGCTCATGGGTTCCCCTGGGATAAAGTCTTGGCATGTCATTTTCTGAATGTTGCCAGTTCTATCCCTTGCATTCCCACGCAATGCCCTCAAGACCTGTGGGAATGTCATGTTCCTTTTTTCTTTCTTCTTCCCATCTGGAAAATATTGCAATGTCTGTTTCACTTCCTACTTTCACTTTCTTCCTAAAGCTGACCTAGGTTTTGGGATCTTTCCTTTTCTATAGGTCTATGAAACAGACTTTCCTCTGCTGGTGGCTGATTAGGACACAGAAATTTCTTTTCCTTGGTTATCTTCTCTACTACAAATGACTTCTTTGCCTGGATTTGGATAAGATCTTATAAAATCTTTGAAACTCTGAGCTCTTACTGCATTATCTGGTGTGGTCAGATCAAAACAAACCAGGGTGATCTTCAATCATTTGAACCAATCTAACAACATGCTATCCCATGACGGTTTGGGATGCCAAAATGGTCACTAACTTTGAGCTGGTATGTATTAGGGAGATCCCTTGGCCAAAACAAATTTTGCCTAACTTAAGAAATTTATTGGAAGAATATGAGGGATTAAAATGAACATACATAGAATATGAACAGAACATAGATCAAGGCTCTGTTTTGGGACAGGAAGGAGATTCTGAGGCCCACGAAAGAAATCAGGGACACGGCCTCTCTCTCACGCTAGGGACATTCATGTTCTCATGAGTGAGAGCCAAACATCATTTCTGTGTTTGACTCAAGTGATTAAGATTCCAAAGGCCAGCAAAAATCTTCCAAGAGGCTGACCAGAACTACATGCTTTACCCCAACAAACAATGCAGAGCTTTAGCCCTGTTGAGCTCCACAGTAAGATACAAATAGAATTTTCCTGTGTAAAACAAAAAAAAAACAAACAAACAAACAAACAACAAAAAAAAAAACCCTATACATATCAGAGAGAGAACTATCCCCCAAAGCAAAATTATAGTGATAGTAAAAGCTATGAAAGGGACCCTCCCTGGTGGTGCAATGGGTTGAAGGATGGCACTGTGAAGCTAGCTCCAGCTGCTTCAGCATGAGTTCAATCCCCCACCAGGGAGGTGACTCATATGGCACAACAGACTGCTCCTGTCTCACCAGCTGTTCCCCTCAGCAGTGTATTTCAGTAGATCTGCCTATTCTGCTCCCCAGTCTGTCTCCGGTGAATCATCTCACCACCTCTGTAGCTCTGGCCTGTACCCCAGTTCTGTATGCATAAATAACTCTTTTAAAGTAAAAAGCTATGAAGGAATGTTAAGCAGCCCCAAATTGTGTAGCATATTACATGAAGATCCTGTTTTCTGACATTGTACAGCATATGGTACATGCACATAATAAATACTTGTTGAATCAGTGAAATACTCTAGCCTCCCAGAGGTCCCCATAAAGGATGATCCTCAAATGGATTACTCAAGTAATTACTAATCTTCAGATTAAATCCTGTGTGAGACCTCAGTCTAGAGTTAAACCAAATAAATCCCATAGTATAAAACAGCGAGGCAGAAAGTAGATTAATAGGAAACCGGAAGACAAAGGGATCAAGGACAGAAATAGCCATCCATTTCTCTCGCTTTAACTCTTTGTCAGATATGATTTTTATGTCCTGCTATTAATGCTGGAAAGAATCTTAGTGCTGTTTACTATGAACTATTGCATTACCACAGGTATTTAAAAAGATCATAGGACATTTAATACTGAAGAACTGAATTATTCACAAACCTAAAACATCCATTATGGGGACATAATTCATTTTACCAGAATAATAAATTTTCTTTAGTGCCTCTCAAAAATTAATTTTGTTGTCTTTCTGTTCATTGGAACAAAGAGTGTGACAATACAGCAAGCTCTTGTGGATCTAGCATTTAGAGAGGTTATATATCCCTCATCATCCCTATTATATCCTGTTACTTTCAGGAAAGTCATTCAACTATGTTTTGGAATATAAGCTTTCAGGAAAGTCATTCAATTATATTTTAGAATATAAGCTTTTATGTAAGAATTATTTTAAATAAGGAAAACTTTCCTTACCCACTACACAAAAGATATCTCTTTGTTTTCTCTTGAAAACTGATTATGGTTAGTATTTTTATTCCCATTGCCTTTTCCTACCACTATTTCTCCAACTGTTGAAACAAATGCTTAAAGATAGTTTGTGAATAAGATCCATCCTAGGCATCTCTCATTCCTGAGCAGTGCTATAATAACCATCATTGATGGGTGAAGAAACAAAAGTGGATACTACTAAATTTTAATTATTTAAGCTGCAATTAGTGTTTGATTCTAGTACAATTTAGAAAATTTTGACCTTAAATATGATTGAAATACATGCTATGGTCAGCTGATAAAATGAAGAACATAAATTTCCAATCTAATCTAAAATTATTATTAATTCCAGAGAATATGTCACTTTACATACACTTAGATGTTCTTTCTCCTTTTGAACCAAATCCACCTGTTACTCAAGTCTTACTGTTCTTGTTGAAACAAAATAGGACTTACTGAATGAATGTTTGGAGCAGGGTACTATGTTGGGCAGAAAAGACATACAAAGGACATTAAGATAAATTTCCTGCTTGCAAGGGCTTCTGTCCCAATAGGGTGGGAGAGGCAAGTACAGTGATATAGGCAACAGAATAAGCATCAAAAAGAGGCAGAATTTCTGTCTTCAAATATATGAAAAATACTTCAATAGAAAAGGCTAAATTGCATGTTTTCAAAATTGGCCAGTCTGCCATGACATATATAAACCCATCCAGTGGTCTGTTGCCTGGGAAATACCTGCTCTGCAGAAGTAATTTAGTCAGTGCCCCTGGGAAACCTTTGGTTTTCAGAACTCTCAAGTTGAGGGAAATAATGCTTACAACCTCTCTATCTTGCAGGCTTATTCTGCAGATGGATTAGATGGTATTTTTAAAGGTTCAACTTTCAAGGGGACATCATAAAAATGAAATTTGATTAGTTACTGTAATCCACTATGGTACATTAAAATGTTATGAGTGCTTCCACACAGTAGCCTCTTACAGTCTCCATGAATACCATAGCGAGAATCACCACCTAAACAGGAGTGTACCCCTCAAGAACAGAATTAAAATAGGCATAATTGATGGTGTCAATGAAGACAGACTCATGCTGAGTGACCTGTAGTTTCCTCCAGATTCAAAAAGGAAGATTAGCCTGAAATAATAATAATAAAAAAAATGCCCAGAAATACAGGCTAATATATATTGGCATATAAATGTTGAAAAGTTGGCATAGAGTTAATAACAGGCATTCCAGAATTGAAAGTTAATGTATAAAAGTTGATTAATGAACTGAGCAGGGATGTAAATTGGATTCCCACTCCTAGTCTATCCTATCATACTTTCTTTAGTTGGGCATGTTGTATTAAAAAACATTAAGCAGGTTTTTATTTTTGCAGGGAAGTAAATCTATGATCCTATGTTATTACTTACTTTTCAGACCCATTTATGTTACAACTCTACAAATATGATAAATAACATGTATATGTTGCTCAACTGGTTACCACCAGAGCTCTCTCTGGAATCTACTTCATAATCAGCCCAGTGCTCTTTTCACAATATCACTCTGCTTTCCAACTATAGATCTAGGTGTGGGGAGAAGAAAAAAGTGAAAATGCAATATGGAAAAATTGTTTCTAACAAATGCTAACTATAAGCAAAACTAGAAAGAACATTTGTCCCTCTCATGGTATACAATAGGCAAAGGAAAGAAGAAGGCACTAGACAGCAGTGTGTTTCACAGGTATGTGAGAAAGTGCTTAAAACTTGAGAGAGCTGAGATGCCAAACCTGAAAGATATGTGTGCCAATTCCAAATACACCAGTTTCTCTTTAAACAAAACAAGGAATCTTACATGGTGAGAAGATAGTCTTCCTTGGCCTGTTAAACTCTTCCTTACATTATCCTGCTTATACTCAATATTTCTTACTTCTTTCCATATATAATTTTTGAGCTTAAATTACTTTTCCATATTTTTCTCATAAAACCTCCATACTAATATTTTTAATAAGTAGGCAATAGGTTACTTTCCTACTCTCATTTGATTAGTGAAAAATCTGAAGCCCATGAAAGTGACTCAAATGAGTTTGAGTCACACAGATGGCATATGCCCAGCCAGGATCATGGAGATGTGCCAACTCGCTCTATCTCTGACCACCTCCACTCTCTTCCTTCCTTCCATCCTTCCTTTCTTCATTCCTCCTTCCCTCCCTCCTTCTCTTCTTTCCTCCTTTCCTTTCTCCCTCCCTCCCTTCCTTACATATATAAGCGTATATATATATATATATATATATATATATATTACATCATTCTTCATTTTGTACATTTTTTCATCTCAGTTGTAATCCCTGTGGACCACTTAACCCAGGTGCCATCACCATAGTTCCGTGTGTTCTTCCTACCCCAGTTTTGATCCTGTTCCCCTCTCCTCTGTAGAAGATGTGGCTCATATACACAATGAAGTGTTACTTAGCAATTAAAAAGACAAATTTAGGCCATTTGCAGCAACATAGATGGAGCTGAAAAGGCTCATGCTTAGCAAAATAAGCCAGAAGTAAAAAGAAAAATACCAGATGGTTTTACTCATAGCAGGAGTGTAAGAGATCAGGAATATATCTATATATGTATATATAGATATAGATAGGAATATATATATATATAATTGTAATAACATAAAAATGAACATCAACTAACAATATAGTCCAGTCCATTCTCTTCTTAAATCCACAGGATAATGTCCTACAAAGAACTTCAAAAGTGATTGCAGATGCTAATGTGCATGTCTTACATTACATTTCTTTATGTACTACTTAAATTTTCAAAAGAAAGGCATCAACAGTATTACAAATATCACATTTACTTTATCTATTCCAAGTAGTAATTTTATACCTCAATTTTATCTTTTAAGGTAACTGATGGTTAAAAAAAAGACATAGTTGGGGACTATACTATTTGTAGACTAATTTCTGTTTTCATTTGAAAAGAAGAATGATTGCTTTTCTGAAGAAATACAGAGTAGATTCCAATCATAAGGATATAGGAATAAGCATATTTAATTTTTTTCATGTTTATTGCTGCTTTATTTACAATTGAAAAAACTAGGATATCTATTTCTTTTTTTTTTTTATTTTTTTTACATCTCGATTTTAATCCCTGCGGGTTTCCCATCACCAAATCACCCCTGTGCCACCACCATAGTCTTGTGCATTTCCCTCCCTTCCCCCCCCCCATTTTTGATCCCATTCCCCACTCCACCCCCACAGAATGTCTCTGGTATATGGTTGTTCATTATTTTTGTTATTTTCTCACCTGGTCCATTATACTCCTGCTATGAGTGAAACCATCCGGTATTTTTCTTTCTCTTTCTGGCTTGGAATAAGCATATTTAATTTTAACATGACTCTATGGTATATCCCAATAAAACATTATTTTTAATTTAGTGTTTTATTTTGTTTATCAATATCCATTTTTTTCATGACTCTATCTATAATAAAGACTAGACAAAATAATTCCCTCAAGGGTAATAAAGTAGAAATCATGCCCATGATTTCTAAATCACCATACCTTTAAGTTTAAGGAATAAAGACTCCCTCATATGGGATAAGGGGGGAAAAACTAGCTTATATCAGTTAGAGATGGCAGGTTAAAACTCTCCCTTCCACCTAGTTCATAGTTTGAGTATAGAAGCAACTCTAGAGGGAGGGACAATCTTCCCACTGAACTTGAATTGTCAAAGCAAGCATACTGAAAAGAAGGGAACATTTTGGAAAGATGGCAAGATGGCAGCAGAGTAAAGACGCTGAGATCACTGCGTCCAGGCTCACACAGGGATTTAGGACTGAAAACGGACTATAGACTTCCATACTATGAGTTTCAACCCAAATGAGAACACCCTGGACTCACCAGAAGGAAGATAACTGAGGGAGAATTGGCAATTGGGGAGTTCCAGTAAGAGAACTCCTCCCGGGAGTGCTCAGGCTCCTGGAAGTTTGTAGGCAGCAGGAGCCACTTTGTCCCTTGCTAAAGACCTGGAGGTGAAGGGGGACAGCTCAGCTCGGTGAGTGGAGCCCAGGCTGAGGAAAGACTGCAGATCCAATCCGGAGCACCTGGACGCTGGACAAAGCCGCCAATGGATCAGTTCAGTAACGGGCAATATGGTGTCAAAGTAAAGACGCCGCGATGGCTATGTCCAAGCTCGCATGGGAATATATAAAAACAGACTATAGACTTACATGCTACGAGTTTCAACCCCAATGAGAACACCCTGGACTCACTAGAAGGAAGATAACTGAGGGAGAATCGGCAATTGGGGAGTCCCCATAAGGGAACTCCTATCAGAAAGCATCACAGACAGGATAAGCGGAACTCTGCAACTCTGATCTGGGGAGCGCCCAGACTCCACTGCAGCAGACTGAGGCTTCCAGTTCATTTGGCTCGGTGAGTGGAACCCAAGCTGCTGGAAAAGACTGCACAAGTGGGCACATAGAGCCCAGGAGGTGGGGAGGAAAATCTGGTGATCTGGTGACTGGAGCAGCTGCAAGGCTTGCAACCCTTTCACCCACCCCTACAGCAGAGGCCTGGAGACTTGTTCCTGGCATTAGTCACTAAGGCGGGGCCAGCAAGTTCACAAAGCCTGGAGATAAAAGGGAGAAAAACAAACAAACAAACAAACAAACAAAAACAGACTGAATCTAAAACAGGCCCATCAACACTCCCCCAAGTGGTAGGGAAAGACTGCTTAGGGAGAGACTGCTCAGAGAGGACAAAAAGAGCCCTGGAGGCCTTGAGGGAGGACTGACAGCCTGCACAACTGGGGGGGTGGGGGGGGTCATATAGAATTAAGACTCAAGGTGTTACTGAACAGCAGTGGCCAGAAGACATGTGAGCCAGTAAGGCACTGCCTTGCAAGGCTCACAGTGCTCAGAAAATAAACAAAACCAGTGACTGGCTCAACCATAGGCCAACTGCAACACTTCTAATGCACCCCCCCCTCCCACGGCTGCATCCAAGCATAAAGGGAACCCGGGACATCAGAAGGCTACAAAGATCAACAGGCACCTTCCAGAGACAAGGACTCAACGAGTTACCAGAAGAAGCTGAACGCCACAAGAAACCCCTGATTGTCACTGGCAGAGCCACAGACATAATTCCACACAGTAGGGGCTGGAAAAACAGGAGATATTGAAACAAAACAAGGCTCAGAATAACCTCTACAACTGAAGTGCCTGGAAGTCCCCCTGCCATCCCAGAAAGAACATCCAGAAAGAATGCCAGTCAATAATAGCAACACCGTGTCTCAATGAATAGAAAGTATTAGAAAATACACGACAGGAAAAAGAAGACAAACAAATATTCAAGTAAGTCCACAGGGGGAAAATTCACCACAAAAAGATCAGTCAGCAGAAGCCACCAAAGAAATAGAAGAGCTGCTCAGCCTAACATATAGAGAATTCAGAATCATCATGATAAACAAAAAGAAGATGAGAAGGAAAAAAATGAAATGAGGCAAGACATCAAGGAGTTGAAGAATGCAAATAAGGAAAGAAATGAAAGAAATGAAAAAGAAAAAAACAATGAGACAAGCAATCAATGAACTGAAGAAAGAAAATGAGACATTAAAAAAAGAAATAGAAGAAATGCAGGAGATGGAAAGGCAACTAGGGGAGATAAAAAATGCTGAGAAAAGTAATAAAAACAGAATAGATGAAATGGAAGAATGAATCAGCTCCCTCGAAGACACAGAAATAAAAAGATTTGAAACAGAAAAAGAAAGAAAAAAGGAAAAGGAATGAAGAAACACTTCAAGAGCTATCTGGCACTATTAGGAAAGGAAACATCAGAGTTATAGCTATCCCAGAAGGTGAAGAGAAAGGCAAAGGAATCGAGAAAATATTCACAGAGAAAATAGAAGAGAACTTCCCTAATATGAAGGAGATGAAAGTTAGATATCCAAGAAGCAAGAAGAACACCAAACTACCATGACGACAGGAGAAATACAGCAAGACACATCATAGTAAAACTACCAAGAATACAAGACAAGGAAAAGATAATGAGAATGACAAGAGGGAAGAAACAAATAACCTACAAAAGGAAACCAATCAGGCTGACATCAGACTTCTCCAAAGAAACATTACAGGCAAGAAGAGAGTGGAGGGACATACTCAACAAACTCCAAAGCATTAAATGCCAACCAAGAATACTCTATCCAGCAAAGGTCTCCTTCCTCTATGAAGAACGAATAAGGACATTTTCAGACAAACAGAAACTCCGCAATTTTGTCATGACTAAACCCCCACTCCAAAAAATGATGTAGAAATAAACTATTATATATATTTAAAAAGAAAAAAAGAAGGGAACATTTTGGATTACCTTTATCATCAAAAAAAAAGGTATTTCTTGCTCATAAAATCTAGAGGTCACAAAGACTAGAATTCATAGAAAAATGGGGGGGGGTTGCTTATATGCAAATGAAAGAAAACATCTTATAAAACAATTTAGAAATGAAGAATCATTCTGAAATTTGAAATGTTCTTAACTGATTGCAGAGGTTACAATCTAGTTCTAATATACTGGATACATGCTTTCCTGAGGGTAAAAAAGGGGTAAGAAAGGGAATATTAAGGTCAACCTTGGGAAAATATAACCAATAGTATAAAAGCTGGGTTTCCAAGGTAACAGCACAATACATGCTCCAGAAAACTGGATTAATGCAATAAGAAAAAGGCAATTTCGAATGATAGTGCCAAGGGAAGGTACTTCTCAACATGATCATAACTGTACATAGAGTTCACTCCTCTATAAAACCAAATACTCCAAGAAAAAAATGGATAAAATGTAGCAAACAAAGAACAAATGTATATTGTGGAGGCATTTATTGGGCTAAAAAGGCAAGTTGAAGTAAAAAATGCCTAATTCTCCCTGTCTTCAAAGATAATGAACTAAAGGTTCTCATTAACTTCTCAAGGTTATGCAACTGACAAGAATAAATGCTTTGACCTGGCCCTTCTAGTTCTGTACTATTTCCACTGTGATGCTCCCTCCTAGAATTTCCCTGTGATGCTTTGACAGTAGTCAAAGGAGCACTTGTGTGAATGGAAATACCCTTTTCTGTTTTAATAGCTGCAATTTGGGTGCAACAATTCTGCTTGAGGTTGATTTGCATGATTCCATGGTCAAGTATATAGACCCCTTCACTCCAGAGAAGGGTCTGAGCTCTAGAAACAGACCTCTATGTAATAAACTAGAAAAGTGCTTCAAGCCATGAATTCTGAGCATACTTGAGGTCCCATAACAGACACTATTTTATTCCTGGGAAATATGGATAGTAAGAGGTTTGACAAGGGAGAAACCTAGAAAGTACTTAAATTTCCAAAAAGAAAACCAAGAAGGAAAGACCCAAATGCCATGAGGAAAACTCAGAGAAACTGATGTTACAGAAGTCCCAGGAGGAAACAATTTTTGGAATGAGGAAAGAGTCATTTCTGAAAAATATTACACAAAGGTCAAGTATACAGTATTTATAACCTTAGAGTATTTATAGAATAATGTCCAAGCTCAGAAAGAGTTCTAAAGTTAAAAAAAAAAAAAAGACTCCAGACTTTAAGAATCTGAGGTAAAAGAGAATCCATGGAAAGGATTTTTCATACTAATGCTTATGAGGAAACTACCATATCTAAGCCTGTGGGTAGGAAATGAGTGACATAGGTCTCTTCTGCTCTCTGTACATCACATAATGCAAGAATCCCAACCCTCAAACTTCCTCTCCTCAATTATTATAATTTAAATGCCCCTAGAGTATGTCTTGCTGAAGCTTCCTGATGCCACACTTTCATCTCCAATAGAGTTCATCATTTTCCTTCTTTGTTCCTCATTTATACAGTAAACTCTGATCTTATAGTGGTGATGATAATAATAAAATCAACTTCCAATTTTTGAGCACTTGCTATGCCAATTATTTCACATGCATTTCTTTTATTCTTGGGAATGACAGGCTCCGAATAGTGAAGAAAGGTGCTCCAGACTGGAACAAAGGAATCCAGTCTAGGTCTTTCTGGCTCCCCAACACAGGCACTCCAACACTGCGCCATACTGAGAGGCCTCAATGAACATGTCACGTGAGTTCATCCCAGTGGAGGAACTGGCACAGCTGTGGCAAATCATATGTGCATGGCCTCCTTGCTTTAATGTGAGGAGATAAGACAATCTTCTTCTATGACTAGATGTAGGCTAGAAAGCATCTTCTGTAAAGGCGACTATGTTTACTCTGTTCAAAAAATAATTCCAAATGTTACATTTATTTCCCATCACTGGCATACATGCAAGCACAGTCTTTCATCAAAACTACTCTATCACTTAATGCAATAAAGCCCTACTGAGCCAGCCCCAAAGGACTCATGAACTTGTCTAGGCAGGTCTTGAGTCCAGACAAGACACAATTTAGACCAAACTAATCCCACATATAAATCTGCTTGAAATTTAGTTTGTAAATTCTAAATGCTGAGTTACAAAGAAAACTGATCTTTAAGAAAGACAAGGTTACAAAGTACAGCTGTAGGATAAATAGGTGGACCAGAGAAAAATAAAATGAAAGTCCTAAACTTGGGACAGTCTGACTGGGAAAAAGTTAAAAAGATTTTTCCTTTCAAAAAGAAATCTTTAGGCCTTCCCTGGTGGTGCAGCAAGTTAAAGCACAGCACTAAGAAGCTAAAGCCACTTCAGCATGAGTTGGATCCACACCCACCCCAGAGGTGATCCACATGGCAGCAAATCTCTCCTGACCCGCCTGCTGCCCCCCTCAGCAGTATACTTCCTCAATTCTGCTCCCCTCTCTGTCTCTGGTGAATCCTCTCACAACCCCTGCACCTCTGGCCTGTTCCCCAGTTCTGTAAGCATAAATAAATACATTAAAAAAAAAAAGAACTCTTTAAATGCTCAGGAGTATTAAATGGTCACTGGCAATTTGCCTTAGGGAAGAGAGAATTGACTCTAGATTTAGGTGATTTATAAGTTACAGGGAAAGATAAGCAAAATTTTTTCATAACAAAACTTGAGTGAATCAGTTAAATTGTGAAGACTTCTTTTTCTCAAAAAAACAAAAAAGAGGAATTAGGTGTGAAGTTGGAGTGCTATCTCCATTTTTTGTTCTTCTCAGGAGTAAACTTATTACTTGATCATTTGTCATCCCAACTAAATTTCATGATTTTTTGTCCTGTTTCTATAAAGAAATGTCCTTAGGATTTTGATATGGAATGCATTGAGTCTGTAACTTGCTCAAGATAATACAATCATTTCAATATGTTTACTAGTATTTTGTTGACCATTTTTTGCATCTACGTTCATCTGAGATACCAGTCTATAGTTTCCTTTTTTGTGATGTCCTTGTCTGGGTTAGAATCAGAATTTGTTAGCTTCATAAAATTTGGAAATTTTCTCTGCTTTTCAATTTGATAGAAGAGCTTGAGAAAGATAGGCATTAATTTTTCTCTGAACACTTGGTATAATTCACACATGAAGACATCTGGTTTTGGGCTTTTGTATTTTGGCAGATTTTTTTATTACTGTTTTAATTTCATTTTCTTAATGTGTTTTTCAGGTTATCTATTTCTTCCTTACTCAGTTTTGCAATGTCTAAGCATGTGTCTATTCTTTTAGATTGTCCAGCTTGTTGCTATATACCTTTTCCTAATACTGTCTTACATTTCTTACATTCTCTTATGATCTTTTGTGTTTCCATAGTATTGTTATAGGGCAAGGAGAGAGGAGTACCTGCCTTCTCTAAATAGGTTTTACCATCCGCTGCATCAAGACAAAACATGTAAGACTTTAATGAAAAGGGACTTTAATACAGTGAGTATACAATACAGAGGACACAGAATATAATTTCTAAATCAAACACCTAAAGTTACCCATCTCCTCATGGACAAAAGTCCACCCAAAAGGAATTCCAAAGCAAGGCCTAAAAGCTGGCCATAAGACTAAGCATCTTCTGACTGTGACCCATAGAAAAGGGTCAGACATGGCCAGACAAGTCTGGGAGGAAAAGAGCAAAATCAAAATCAATATAAACACTGCCATAGTCAACCTCCCCACGGGTCTCTCACCCACAACTCTTTCTACCAGTCCAGGGCCAAGAAATAAACACGGTTTCTTCACATGTCTCCCTTGGCTCCATGTGGCTTCCTCAGGCCTCCTTCTGGCTCTCCATCCTGTTTCTTTCCTCTTCAGACTTATTCTCTTCTCTGATTCTACTCTTATTTTTCTCTTCTCTGCTCCACCCTCCTTCTGAGTGGGGCAGAGAACCTGGAACTTGCCCTTTTTCCTAGGGACCACAGTTACAGTATTTGTTTTAAATTCTTCTGCTTTGGCCCTCCCTGGTAGCACTGCACTGAGAAGCTAAAGTCACTTCCGCATGAGTTCGATCCCTGCCTGCCCCAAGGTGACCACATGGCGCGGCAGACCTCTCCTGACCCACCTGCTGCTCCCCTCAGCAGTGTACTTCGTCGATCTGCCTGTTCTGCTCCCCACTCTGTCTCTGGTGAAGCCTCTCACCGCCCCTGAGACTCTGGCCTGTCCCCCAGTTCTGTATGTACAAATAAAAATAATAACAATAATAATAATAATAATAATAAATTTTCCTGCTTTAATTATGATTTTATTTATTTGTGTTTTCTCTCTTTAAGGAGTCTGGCTAAAGATTTCTTAATCATAGAGCTAGTTTTGGTTTTGTTGATATTTTTGTTGTCATTTTGATAACTATTGCGTTAATTTTTGCTCTAATTTTTGTCCTTTTCTCCCATCCACTATTTTTGCTTTTTTTTTTCTTTTTTCCTTTATGTGATAATCTCCCTCATGTGTGGTATTAGAGAAAACAGGTTAATTAAATTAAAAAAATAATCTTTTAGACTATAAAAGTGGACTCCAGGAGGAAAAGGGGGATGATCAATCAGGAAACAGCAGAACAGTTATGTAGTGAAGGATAGATTTGGACTTTTAGTGATGAATACAATGTAGTATATACACACACACTGATTTTCAGTGATGCATATCTGAAACTTATATTACAACACAATTTTTTATTAGGTAACTGATATAACTTAATTTTTCACTTCAGTTGTACAAGTTTGACACCAACTTTGAAACTTTACTATAGCAAATAATTAACAAGGTGGGTCCTTACAAACCATATATTTACTTACTTTATCCTTTTAGAAAATGTATGTTTACTTTATTCCTAAATTTTAATTTATATTTTAATGTAAACATTTTATTACATGTAAAATTTGGGGGCAAGTTTTCCTCATCAACAAATAATGGTGGATGACTGATAGATATAAACACACACATACAACTCCTCCTTCCCTCCCACATAAATGAGAGATAGATCATAGACAGATGGATAGAAGGTAGGAATAAAGCTGACATATTTTGATGGTTCATTAAATGTGGGAAATTAAAGAAGTACAAGAACTAAAAATGACTCCCAGCTCTTTAGTTCTAGTAACTGTAGAGAAAATGGTGTCAGTGAAGACTGAAAATATATCCTGAGAAGTTGAGCAGGATGAGTTTGGTTTAAATATGTTGAGTTGGAAAGGTTTGAAAATATCCAAAAGGCAGTTCAATATGGGTCCAAAGCTTGGAGAAATGTTCTGAACTAAAGTCCTAATTTCTTTCCCTACCAGTAGAACAAAGGGTTAGAATAAAACATGAGAATGAAGGCCATCCCATGAAGAATGTTTTTCCTTCCAGAATTCAGCCAAAAAAAAGAGTAGAAGCAACTCAAGGACAGAATTCTCATAAACACCAGAATTGAGGGGGATAATATAGGAAATAGACAAAAAGTTCCAAGTGGGCCAGAAAACGGTGTTTGGATAAGAAAAAGATCAAAGTGCCAAACAAAGAAGAGAGATCCAGTAAGAAAGTACTCAAAAGTTTGGGCATTTAAAAGATTCCTCAAGGGTCTCAGGTACATGGTGGGAACAGAAGGTACTCTTTTACGAAGTGTTGATAAGAAGGAAGAAGTAAAAGGCATCGCCTCCCCCACCCACAGAAATCAGGGGATTAAAAGGAAGAAAGGAAAGTTAAAAGCAGAGGGGGACTTGTGTTTCATTTCCTGGTTGGAAGTCTTTACGGAAACACTTGGACAGGGATTAGAAAGAGCCAAGGAAGGTAGCTGGCAATTCAACAGCACACTCTGCAGCCCCATGTAGGGGAAGCAACTAAAGGCTCCCTGACATGCCCTCTAACACAGAAGCACTTAGACACCAGTAAACCAAAGAGGAACTGAGTGAGGTAGGAATGAAGTCACAGAATGCAAGGGCCATAGGAGTGGAATTGTTACCAGATGCCCATGGCTCCGTGAGCCTGCAGGACAAGGCAGCTTGTTAGGGCTGAGGCATGTCAGCCTCAGCTCACTGCCTGTGGACATTCTCCCTACCCAACCCCAGTGAGCAGTTCAGGGTATGGCCCCTAGAGCCAACAGGCCCATGAGTCTGTTCTAACCAGAAAACAGGCACCAGGCTAGGCTTGTCCTTGTTTCTGTATCTGTCTCAAGTACTGTAAAATGGACCAATCAGGTGTGAGCTAAATAGACCAATCAGGTTCAAGTTCACTTCATAAATTAATTGCTGAGATTGAAAAATAGAAAACGGGCTGACTGATTGGAGCTAAACAGTTTAATCAGATGCTTAGAATTGAAAATGGTCCAATCAAGCTTGTAAGGTGGGGGGCCCTGAAATGGACAAGAGTATGTCAGTGTACACACAGACTTCAAAGATGAAGCATTCATCAGACTATCTTCAAAGAAAGGTTCTGCATCTGACGAGAAATGCATTGAGAAGTTGACTTCTGTTGGCCTTTCCAGACTTTTGTAGACATCATAGACTTCTAGACCTCCACACCTCCATAGATCATCGCAGAGACTCAGTCTCTACATCTGCCTCCAGCCCTTCCTCTGGCATCACCTTCAGGGAGCACACTTGGGCTCGGCTCAGCATCTCAAAGAGCTGACCTCAGCCATTGGCTCATTGTCTAGCTTTCACACTGCTTCTGTGGGCTGCACTGTCACCTCATCTTCCACTAGCAGCCTTTGTTTGGGATTTCTGGACACTATCTGAGGTGAGATAGCTTAGGTTTGTGCTCCCCCAATCTCTTGTTTGTTAAATAAACCCTGTTGTTAGGCGCTAAGCCTGAGTGGTCTTGCAAATGAACACATGAGTGAGAATCCATCTACAATGATCTGTTCCCCACACTGGTCACTGTCTGGCACTATTTTAACTATTTTGCACCATCTCATTAATGTTTCAGAATCTGCTGTGTGTCACCGAGTTATATAAATACCAGGACATCTTCCCAAAAGACCAAGGTGTCATCAACTGCATCCTAGCCAACAGCAATTCCAGGCATAAAAGAAGCAGAGTCACACTTACATCTAAAACCAGGAACAAGCCAGGAGAGCTCAGATCAAGAGCCTCTGACAGAGGGTCTGCTAATAGCCCCCTATGCTCCACTTTTCAAGAAAGAGGAAGATAGGGAGCTGGTTTATCAAGGAATAAAGTTGGGATGGGGGAGTCACTGGAGTTTGCACAGTCTTTTATACTGAAAGGCACAGATCACACGGCCATGCAAAAATATTAGAAATGAATATGTCTGTGATAAGGAATGATCTAAGTTTGACAATTCTGGTAAAAGTGGTTTCAGTAAAAATATCTGTTGAGGTCCCAGATTCTGTTGGAGACCTTGTGAAGTAAGCAATATCTGACCTACTTTGAAATCTTTCAGGTCAAAGTAGGCAAATCGCTCCCAGAGGCAGAGGCCTGCTCTGTGCCCTTTGATCCAGATCTGGCAAAGGTTCTGACCAGGCACTCATAGAAATTTCTGAGTGGAAATTTTGAACCAAGAAACAGTCTCCACAATCCTGAAAAGTGAGTCCAAACTGTTACAGGGTAGCCCAGAGTGAACTGGGCTGCCTGTCTGTGGGCCCTCACCCACGCACTCACAATTAATTCAGTTATACTACAGGTACACACAAAAGGGTCAATAATGGGTTTATTTACAAAAGGGGAAATGAATAGGAAACAACCCAGGGAAAGAGAGCAGGATACAAAGTAACTGGAATACCTTATGGCTAGGCTGACTGAACACATAGAGTCTCGCAGTCAGGAGAGCTGTTTCCCGAGCAAGAGAGTGAGAGATGCAATTGCGACCTATTTATCCCCCAAATGTCCCAGAATTCCTCCTAGCTCTGCCCTTGGGTCCTCGCAGTTCTCTCCCTGGTACTGCTGGGAGTTGTAGTTTCCAATCACTGGGGTAGGAGGTAGGGTCTAGAAAGCTGGAGTAGGAGGTGGAGCCCATAAGACTCTGCAGAGTTTCTCTAGGACATCCTTTCCCTTAACAAAACTACTTCTACTCTCGTCATCTGTTGGTAACAATCTCCATCAGTGACCAGAGTAAGACGTGTTCTAAATCTGCAGCTCTTCAACAACCCAAAGTTTTTCTTTTTCTCTTTCTCTATCAGACTTGATTTTATAAAACATTACCTACGATTAAAAGTAGGTGATTGGGAATCAAGTATTTAAGAGGTGGAAAGTCATCAAGGCTTTAAATGGTAAATTTGGAGAGATATAATTCAGCCAGAATTTCTAGAGCGAGGACCAGACTAGAGAGAAAAGAACAAAACAAAGAGTTTAAGGGCAGAAATGGGAAGTGGTTTGCATTATTTGAACCTCAAGAGTGAAAGCAGCCAAGAACAGAGAATTTCACTGAGTAGAAGCAGAAGACACCCCCAAACCCAGCCGTGTATTTGGGGTTGTCCCACGTGGTCCCAATGACATTAATTAAGAAAATGAGAATTTAGAATTAATTATAATTAGAGACAGATTACTCAAGTTTGAGTTAACAAGATCATGAGTAATCTGTCTCTAATTATACTTAATTATCCAGAAGTTTTTTAAAAAATTTTAATTTTTAAATGTTGATTTTAAAAACTAATTTATTTACAATAAATAAAGGTGCAGGCCAGAAGTGCAGGGAGCAGGACAACTCACTAGAGACAGAGTGGAGAGCAGAACAGGCAGATCTACCGAAATACACTGCTGAGGGGAGCATTGGGTGAGGCAGAAGAGGTCTGCCACACCATGTGGGTCACATCAGGGGCTAGAATCGAGCTCATGCTGCAGTGGCTGTGATAGCTTCACAGTGCTGCACTTTAACCCCTTGTGCCACCAGGGAGGGCCCTTAAAATGTTGATTTTTTTAATAGGTTGCCAGGACATCGAATGAGAGTCCAAAATTTAAAACGTCTAACCTTGTGATTTTTGTGAGGGAAGTTGTAGCCCAGACAAAGAATGTTGTCCCAAGAGGAAGATTAGGACTACCTCTAAAGGATTTAAGTGTGTATGCTACAGTGTCTGGCTGGATGGCTCCATGGAAGCTTTGTTCCTCCTACTAGTCCTGGCCAAGAAACAAATCACACAGTTGTCAGCTGCATCACCCCCAGGAAGAGGACTGCAGAACCTTGGAAGGGTAGGTGACTATTGTCCTGGCATCTAGGCATGGGGATGCCATTGCAGACGGAAGACCTACCGCTTTCCCTGCCCATTTCACTTCTCCAGAGGACCAACTCCTATATAAGCAGGGGTTATGATAGGGAGCCCCCACATAGAAAGTAAAGGTTGACTTGGTCATGTGTTCTGGCTTGAAAACCTGGGTTCCATGATAAAATAGCTTCTCAGTGCTGCAAACCTGTTGAACTGCCAAGGGAGGCTCATGATACATAACCAGTATCCCACTGGAAAGTGATGTGTAGAACTGAGACTAAATAAAAACACTGAGGTTTCAGGGTCAGACAATGCAGAAGTGATGTGGTACAATAGAAAAATGAAGCTTAGAGCAAGGACACCTAGTTCTGTCCCAGATGAATATGTATAAGATGGTCTTTTTAAAAAAAATTTGTAATTCTCTTAGCCTGTTAATTTAAGTACCTGCAGAACACAGATAACCCAGGAAGGAGCACCTGGCGTCAGAAGAGAGAATCAGCTGCATAAAACAGCCAAAGACCTACTTGGCGTGGTTTAATGCCAGCATTGGGCCCTTCCGAAATGATGGTGTTAGGCCACATGTCTAATGTTTTGTCATTTCATGACTTGGTTTCTTCTGTGTTTGTTTATAGCTTGCTATTTATTCTTACCCTGGCAATGTGACTTGTTATATGAGACTTATACTTTTCTACATGGAAGAAAATTAACTAGAACAATTCCCTCTGAGACCACATCTAAATTATATAGGCCTAAATTTTGTAATATTCCAGGTGAGACTATTATGCAAATATTTCACACTAGATTTAGGAAATTTACAGACTTGCTCAGGTGGGCCATCCCTAATGGCACAACAGGTTAAAGCACGGCACAATGAAGCTCTCTGCAGCCACTGCAGCATGAGTTCAATTCTCTGACAGGTAGGTGACCCACATGGTGTGACAGACTTCTCCTGTCCAGCCTTCTGTTCTCCTCAGCAATGTGTATCAGTCAGTTTGCCTGTTCTGTCCCCCAGTCTGTCTCTGGTGAATCCTCTCACCCGCCGCCCCCCCCACCTCTGGCCTGTACCTTGTACCTCAATTCTTGCATGTATAAATAAATAAATTCTTGAAAATAAAACTGGACCCTCCCTGGTGGTGCAATAGGTTAAAGCACAGCACTGACACACTAAAGCCACTGCAACGTGAGTTACATCCCCACCTGGAAGTGACCCAAAAGGCGTGGCAGACCTCATCTGATGGTCCGCTGCTCCCCTCAGCAGTGTACTTTGTCATATGTATGCATACAGGATTGGGGTACAAGCCAGAGGTACAGGGGCGGTGACAGGGTTCACCAGAGACAGACTGGGGGGGCAGAACAGGCCTACTGATGAAGTACACTGCTGAGGGGAGCAGCAGGTGGATAAGGAGAGGTCTGCTGTGCCATGTGGGTCACCTCCTGGCCAGAATCCAACTTGCACTGAAGAAGCTGTGGCTCACTTGCAGTGCTGCATCACAACCCACTGCACCACCAGGAAGGGCTAATAAATAAATCTTTTTAAAAAAATAAAGGAAAAGAAAAAAACCAAACTATACCACACATGACTTCTAAACTGTGACAGTCTAAGCTATTTCTTCTGCCTTATCCAAGAAGGCAATTTAATCCTTACAAGAACCGATGTATGGGCTGGTTACTAATCCAGTATATGGTGGTTAGTGAGCACATAATCATGTTAATTCAATCTGAATCTGAGTCTTCCTCTTAAAAGGAAAGAATGGACATGAGTCTGACCATCAGAGTTTAAACTGAGAACATTTAGGAGAAGATAACTCCTGCAGTTTCAAACTAGAAACCAAAATAGGCAGATGGTAGGTTTTGTAGCATATAATTTGACTTTCAACAACAACTTAAAAGGAATATACCAGAATATATCCCAGTGACTAGTTCTTGAGCAGGTTTCAGTTCATTAGCTTCATCTCAGACAGCCTCATATAACCCCATCTCTAGTACTTTAGTTTATCTCAGAACATATTTTACCCTTTCATCTTTGTGAGATTCTCAGCTCCAGACATGGCTGCTTTACTCCTAAACTACATTTTACATTCTCCACCTGACATGTACTGACACCTTTCTAGTTCTGGCATTTGATCATGCACTCACTTGGCCCGGTCTTGGCAAGTCCCATTTCCAATAACACTACTGCTCAACTTCACAGTATTGGATCAAACAAATTGAATCAGACACTGCCTCTAGATTTTAGACAGTGATTTTTATTAAATTCTGAAAAGAAATAACCATGCTTTTTGCCAACTTCAAAAAAATAACAGGTCAACAGGGATTGTGAATTTTTAAAAAATATAACTGTATTGATGCATTTAAATAATATTTTTTGGAATCGAGTAGAAAGCTGAGAAATTAACCCACAGATCTATGAATAACTAATCTTTGATAAAGGAGCAAAGAATATGCAATGGAACAAAGATAATTTATTCAATAAATGGTTTTCTGGGGGGACTGGACATGCAAAGAATGCAAAAGAAAAAAACATACAAAAGAATGAAGCTAGACAACTGCCTTACACCATGCATAAAGACCAACTCAAAATGGATTAAAGAGTCAGATATAGACCTGAAACCATAAAATATATAGAAGAAAATACAGGGAAAACACTACATGATATACATATCAATAACATCTTTGAAGACACCTCACTTAAAACAAAGAAAATGAAGGAAAAGATAAACACATGAGACTACATCAAATTAAAGAGCTTTTGTACAGCAAAAGAGACATTAATAAAAACAAAGAGACACCACACTGATTGGGAGAAAATTTTTACACATAATACTAACGACAATGGACTGATCACAAAGAGTTATAGAGAGCTAATGAAGTTCAATAAAAACAGAATAAAGAAAAAAAAACTCAGTCAAAAATGGGCAGAAGAGCTAAGAAGACACTTTTCCAAAGAAATGCAAATGGCCACAGACATACCAAAAAAATGTTCGACATCACTTGTAACCATAGAAATGCAAATAAGAACCACAGTGAGATACCAGCTTATACCAGTGAGAATCGGACATATTAAAAACAAAAACAAACAAAAAAACTAGCAACAACAAATGCTGACAAGGACATGGAGAAAAAAGAACTCTCCTACACTGCTGGTGGGAAAGCAAACTGGCCTGACTACTAGTAGTTTGTACTAGTAGTACTAGTACTAGTAGTTTGGTTCCTCAAACCATTAAAAACGGAGCTTCCATTATGGTGATGGCACACGGGTGATATGGTGATGGGAAACCTGTGGGGATTACAATTGAGATGGAAAAAAAATACAAAATGATGTAAAAATAAACTGTTATAAAATAAAAAAAAATTTTAAAAATGGAGCTTCCATATGATTCAGCTATTCCAGTCCTAGGAATATGCCCAAAAGACACAAAAACATTAATTCAAAAGGACACCTGTACCCCTATTGCAACACAGTGGACAATAGGTAAGCTATGGGAGCAACTCAGATGCCCAAAAATAGATGGCTGGATCAAGAAGAGGGGGTATATTTACACAATGGAGTATTACTCAGCAATCAAAAAGGATAAATTCATGCCCTTCACAACAGCATGGATGGAGCTGGAAGGGATTATGCTTAATGAAATAAACCAGAAAGAAAAAGAAAAATGTCAAATGGTCTCACTTATAGGAGGAATGTAGAGAAAATGAAAAAGGAATCGGGGCGGTGGAAGTGACTATAATAAAGTAAAAATCAAAATCATCACAGAGACATTCTGTAGGGGAGGAGGAGGAAGAAGGACCAGGGCAGGGGTGGGAAGAGCACAAGGGACTATGGTGAAGTTGCATGGGTGAATTGGTGGTGGGAATTTCACACATTGTAAAAAAAATGAAAGATGATGAAATGAATATATTTAAATTTTTTAAATAATAACTTATTTTTCCACTTTTATTTTCTGTACTTTATATGTTAGAAAGCTCTGGATTTGGTTCTTAGTCATTTCTCTTTTTCAACTACATTTACTTTTTTAATGATTTTATTATATACGTGGCTTTAAACTAATTCATACTAATTCATTGTTGGATTTCAAATTGAAATCTATAGCCCAACCCCTTCCTCTGTGCTCCTGTCTCATATATCCTGTACCTTACACTTAATTTGTAGCTTTGTGAATTTTTCAGACATGACTTGTCTATATTTGAATTCTCAATTTCCCCTCCAAAGTCTATTCTTGCTTTCAATCCTGCCTAAGACACCACCATCAAGTTAGAGGGAAAGAGGAAGGAGGAAGGGAGGAGGTGAGGAAGGTGAGAAAGGAGAGAAGTAGAAGAAAGAAAAGAAAGAGGGAAGGAAAGCAATGAGGGAATAAGGTTGGAGAGACAGTCACTTGTTAGAAGGATGATACAATGTATACGCAGAAACAAAAATGTTTAAGTTTGGTGGAAAAACACTTTTTAAAACTACCTTCTGAAATTCTTTATGAATTATTTATTGATCTAAATGTCAAACTAAATTTTAAGAATGAGAAACAGGTGTCCCAGAAGGTCAACAATTTAAAAAATAAACGATACATTTAGCAAATGCCATGTAAAATGTCTATAACTTAACATGGGGTCAAGTTTATCAACATTCTGCTGAAGTAAAAAAAAAATTCTACAGAAAACAATACTAGCTTTTTCTGAAATGATTATTGAAATATAGATGCTGAGTAAAGTTCAGAGCAATGCATTTATTAAGTAAAGTAGGTTTAGGGTATAGTTATTTATGAGCTTTGTGTATCTCAATGCTCATTGGGAGATGTTTGCTTACTTTGAGACAGGTTTAAATTCAATCGAATGATCTAGAGTTCTAAGTCAGTATTAAAGGATGTGCTAAGAAAAAAGAACCTCTAACACCTTTTCCTTCTTCTGTTCACGTATACATTATCAATATTGAGTACATATTCCTACCCTCCCCCTTAATTTATGAGGTGATCATCAACATCTGACTATGACTAGTATTTCTACTGATCTCTAGAGTAAACAATGGAAGAAGTTAATCCCCCCAATTTCCCTCTTGCAATATCAGCCAAGCCCACAAACATTTATTGGTTACCCTCTGGTACAAGATCTTGTGCTATTTCCTGCAAAACACTTTTCTAACTTTGCCCTTTCCTGGAAGTTGGCACTCTGTACTGTTTTTCTTGCTACAAACTTTTAACTAAGTGTGCTGCAAAGCCCGGGTTTTATAAGAAAATACATTGTTAAGGAGAGATTAAGCGGTTTGAGAGCATTATTAAAACGTGTGATTCCAACCATGAATGCTTTGCTTACCCCTTCTAATTCTGGTGATTTTTTTTTCTTTTTCTTTGTTTTGCTCTGTCATGCAGTTGGAGTGCAAGCTGACTCCAGCGATTTCACCAGATACCGCAGACTAATGGCTGTGGGACTGCTGCCAGTTGTCCTGAAGACATGTGCTTCCCATTGGCTTATCTTTACTCATTATTCTGTTCTTAATATCATTGTGAAAAGAATCTGAAGATTACAAAATAACAAGGTTTCCAATATGTTGCTGTGCTTAAACATGTGATAAATTAACAAGGGGATAGTGCAATGAAAGCATTTGCATTTAATTTCCATTCAAGACAGAGTTAAAACAGCACTACAGAGAGAAAGCTGCTGGCTTACTTTCAAGAGTTTGGGTGAACACAGCACTGAAGCTGAACCATAGCACCATACGATTGATTAAATCAGCACAAACAGTAACACCCTACATAGTGGACCAAACTGCCCTTTCCTTCCTTCCAAAGTGCTGAAGCACAAATGCAAGATTTTCATAAGTCTAGCAAAATATTCACAATGCTAGTGAAAAAGCACTGTGTGTTGCAGACTTGAAAGTTCCTAAGAGAGTAGATCTTAAAAGTTTTCATCAAGAGAAAGAAAAGCTTTGTAACACTGTATGCTGATGGATGTTAGGTGGATGTTGGACATATTGTGGCGATCGTTTCACAATAACTACAAATACTGAGTCATTAGATTGTACATCTGAAACTAAGGGAATATTATATGCTGATTATACCTCAACAACAAAAAATTATTTTGTTCCATAGATACATATTGTAAGGAAAACTTCTATTTAAAAAATGTTAGTGACAATTACACAAAGAAAAGAGGAGACATTATTTTTATCTTATACCAGTTTTTTTTTTCTCAGTAAAACATCTTGGTCAATTCATGTATTCTGAAGGTTTTATTTCCTGTTTGTAAAAATATTACAATAAGAATCCAAGCTTCCTATTCACCTAATGGTGAAATAAGTTTATGATTTTATAAAGCATATTTAACTTTTTAAAGAGCTTTTATAAATATAATATGAACAAATCAGTTTCTCAGTGGTGTAATAGTAATTCTATTGGAAAATCAGCATTCACTCACTCCAGGGTAGTTTGTATGGGATTGGTTAGATGGCTATCACTGTTTTGATAGAACTAGGCACAAGTCCAAGAAAGAGATTTAAATCTTAAATATGAAACAGTCCTTTGTTTTTCTCATTCTTTGCAAGGCTCATTTTGTGGCTTTAAAAATATTTACTCAAGGGATACTATCCTCAGGAACTACAACCAAGAAGTTGCCAACTTGATATTATTTGAAGAGTTGCCAAAAATACCCTTGCATAAGACATCTCCCCATCGCCCCTGATGCCTGAAATTTCTTATGACTCACTCATCTGTACAAAGGTTGACACCTTCCTATAGTAACATTTCGCGGTGAGGGGTTGGAAGGACACACAACTGCGAAAGCCACCCAGTATTGCTGCACCATATCACTCCTCAGCTTCCATTCCTCCATAATATTCACTAAGACATTTGGAAGTTTGCAAGTGGCTTACTGAAACCTAACTATTTCTTAAAAAAAAAAAAAGAGATTTATTTGTATATACAAGAACGAAGGTGGAAGCCAAAGGTGTAGGGGGTGAGAGGATTGATTCACCAGAGATAGAATGGGGAACAGAAAAGGCAGATCAACTGAAACACACTGCTGAGGGGAGCAGCAGGTGGGTCAGGAGAGGTCTGCTGTGCTGTGAGTGTCAGCTCCCTGGCCAGGGATTGAACTGATGCTGGTAGTGACTGGTGATAGCTTGAAAGCACTGAGACTTTAACCTCTGTGCCACTAGGTAGTCCCCTAAAACCTAATTATGTCATCATTTTAGCAAGTGTTTCCAAATTTTTTAAAAGGAAAAGTCCTTGAAGAAGCCAAAGCTTGTTGGCTTAGAGTACTAAGCAGAGCATAAGGAAACTTATTCTTATAAAGAAATCTATAGCCTCCAACTCTAAACCCCTCCATGGTGAACTCACAGAGTGGAACATCAGAGGTTTTCAATTACCACTCCATTTGCTTCTAAGTGCCTGTGAATTATATATTTTTTAATCCTCTGTAGAATTTAATCAGATATTTCACCTTAAAAAATTAGGATATTTCCATATTATAGATAATCTTTCATTCTCAATTATTCTCATTCTCTCATTTTCACTTTCAGAGGCTGCTTTCAGTGTTAGAATGAAGCTGAAAAGCTTCTTTAGCAACCTTAATTTTTTTTCTCTTTTATATTAGCCCATAATTAACTATAACTTATTATTTAGTTTGCTTAGTGTATGTTTTCTTGTATTAAGATCACTGTTTATGTTACAGAAAATAGAAACAATGCAGGAGTTGATTAGCTCTGCCTTTTTTTGTCACCGTTAAAATTTATTAACATAAACAACTTTCCCCAAATTGAAAGGGGAGAACTGAGGTCTCTGCTTGATCTTAACAAATCTTACAGTAGTAATTGATTATTTCAACTATGTGTCTATATACATTTGAAAATCAAATGCTAATCAATAAGGAAAAAATTGTTAAAATTTTTATGAAACATTAGTGACCCCAATTTGGTATCATTCTGAAGACATAGATCCTCTTGTTGGAAAGAAATAATTTGATAACCATAATGTTGTTTTCAGGTTTGAAATTAACTTTAGTAATATTTTTTAAGTTTTGGGTACATACACGTAATAGGGAACTTTCTAAAACTACTTTGATTTCCTATAAAGTCCAAGGTGTCATTACCAAAAAGCCTATGAAATAGTTTTCTGTAAAGGAATGTTGCTCTAAGTACCTGAATATGGGGAAGTGGCTTTAGAAGTGGGCAATGGGATGGCTAGAAGAGACTGGAGGTGCTTGCTGGAACTAGAGACACTAAGAGCCACTCTGGTGAAGTCCCAAGGAGAAATAAAGAGCATATTATTGAAACCTGGAGGAGATCAAGGGGCAGGGTCACTCCAAAGCATCACGGAGGTGACAAGGTTGGCTGGAAGGAGGAATATTGTACCCTAAGAAATTATTCTTAAGCTTTGGGATTCAATTTGCTTGCTAGGTTTTAGACTTGCTGGGGTCTGTCCCCTGTAGTATTTCTGCCTTTTGGATTGGGTATCTCTATCCTAATCCCATTTTGCTATTAAAGTGTAGAAGCATATAACTTGTATAGCTTCATAGCTTCACAACTAGAAAGGAAATTCACCATGATGAGTCATATCTTAGCATCATATATAACTGGTATAGACTTAGTGAAGCTAAAAAAAAAATGCAGACTTGGAGGTCCTACTGATATGAATTCAGTGTATTCTGCTTATTAAAAAGATGTAAATTTGGGGGAGCCAGAGGTAGAATGCTATGGACTGAATTATTTCCCACTCCCAAATCCATGAGAGTGTGACGGTATTTGGAAATGGGCCTTTTAGAGGTAATTAGGGTTAGAGGAGGTCTTGAGGGTAGGACCCTCATGTTAGTATTAATGCCTGATAAGAAACATATGAATCTTGCTCTATCTTCCCTCCCACATGCATAAGAAAAGGACACATCAAGAAGATGATTATCTGAAATCTAAGGAGGTAAATGTTACTAACCAGACAGTGACCCTGCTGGCACCTTGATCTGGGAACTCCAACCTCCAGAAATGTGAAAAATAAACTGGCTACTTAAGCTATGAATCCTATGGTGTTTTGTTATGGAAACCACAGTAGACATATCAAGCATCTAAGTGTTATTTCTTGTAATTTCTGTTCTCAAGAAAAAGAGGGAAGAAGACTCAAAATTATAGGTTTAAATGCTAAAGTCAATGGGTGATTAAGAGTGATTCATGTATTCTTAGAATAAATCATATAGCATGTTTTCTAAATGACATATTTACCTATCAATTACCTTTGCCATTTCTTTTTGTTATGACAGAAAAGAATTAAAAAGGACAGTACTCATGGTGATCCTCTTCCCTTCACCAAAGGGGACTTTTCTCTTTGGCAGTGTGCTCACTGTTCTCTGGGGTATGAAAATCTGACAGGTGTCGGCATGGATCGGAAAACTTAACTTCAATATTTCCCTGCTGAGCTTCACAGAACTTTGCCCACCTTAGCAAGACGAAAATCTCAGCTGAAGCATCAGAAAGAGGATACCTCACTTTATCCCCTCCTAAATTCCTGTCTGTTGGGGAAATAGCTCTAGAGAAGGAACTGATAAAGAATTCAAGGTAGATTTCCCTTCATGCTTAAATGGCTTATCTCTGAAGGTAAGATTTGGTTGCTTCCTTCATCATTTTTTTTTTTAATAAGACCGCCCCACCCCATTGTTTCTTCTTAGTGACATGCATCTACTGACCCTGTTATAAAGCCCTATTTTCTCAGGCCACTTTAGAAATGGATTCCAGTTCTATTCTGACTTATCCTTGTCTCCTATTATAACTGTTCCTGATTATGTCACTTAAAAAATAATATTAATACACCTTTGGCCCTCCCTGGTGGCGCAGCGGGCAAAGCACAGCACTAAGAAGCCAAAGCCACTTCCGCATGAGTTCGATCCCCGCCTGCCCCGGAGGTGACCACATGGTGCGGCAGACCTCTCCTGACCCGCCCGTTGCTCCCCTCAGCAGTGTGCTTCCTCAATCTGCCAGTTCTGCTCCCTGCTCTCTCTCTGGTGAACCCTCTCACTGCCCCTGTACCTCTGGCCTGTACCCCAGTTCTGTATGCATAAATAAATAAATCTTTAAAAAAATAATAATTTAATACACCTTCATTAGATTCAATTTCTCTTTAGTTCTGATACATTAGAAATCTTGAAAAATTTGACTTATTGACAACTTACCCCCAAATGGGCTAGTGTGGAATACTATTAGTTACTATGTATGGGGTAAATGTGTGGCCATGTGGCTGAAGTTTCAGAGGCTTAACTTGAACTCCCACTCCTTGACCTAGGAGGCCAGGAGGGAGTTCAGAAAGAGCAGCTGTGCCACCCCACAGATGGCTGTTCATTACCCGGCTGTGCCATAGTGTTACCTGTTTAACTGTAAATGAATTTACCTTGCTGAGGCCCAGGCCTCTCATCTGCAAAGTGCGTGACACTACTAATTGCATTAATTGTTCTAAGGAATTAAACAAGTATGAAGAGCTCTTGCCACATAATATGTATTCAATCACTAGCAGCTGTATTATAATAATAAGGTAGACTTTATTATTATTTCTCCACAAATATTCACTATTTGGCAGCAGTTCTCTGTCTCCTCTTCCATATCTATTCGAACTTCATGGTCTTCCGGAAAAATCCCTCTGGACTGACAGTGAGAGGGAAAAGCCTCTTGGAGAATATCTTAAGTAGCCAAAGAAGTCACACACCCCCGTCTTGAGACACTAAGAAATGGAAACAACTGAAAGGAAACTCTTAACCACAAAGAATAATGTTAGTGAAATGTTCTCAGAGTGGCGTTGAGGATGCTTATCTGAAATCATTCTGGGTTATAAGAAAACAGTCAGTTTGGGATCTGCCATACTTGGGAAACTGAGGGGGAAAATTATATTGAAGGGGGAGCTTGGGGGGAAGGAATTAGGGCCTTGGCTGAGTTCCCAATCAGGAAGGGGCAGCAGGAGCTCTAGTGAGCAGTTGCACCTGCAAGGAGGCAAACTTGTAGCAGCCAGAGCCCATCAGTCATGTCAGGACTGCACTTGAAGAGGGAATGGTATGAAGGGTCATGAGATAGAAAGGCCAGGCTCCTCCTAGAAATAGGACCCAGCTGTCACTCAATTGCCAATGCTATCGATCCATGCCTCTTGACTATCTGCACATCTGTAAACAGAAGTGAGCTAGGCAAGCACAAACTATGACTGTGAAGCAAGCATCTGTGTACTTAGCTTTTTCCTATTTATTTCCATTCATTAGCTCATTTTCTATTCTTCTCCAGTGAATCAGAAGCAGCTTGTAACAAACAGTATACAAATAAAAGGGTTCCATTAAAAATAAAGAATGTGGGGCCCTCCCTAGTAGCATAACGAGTTAGGACACAGCACTGCAAGCTGGCCACAGCCACTTCAGTGCAAGTTCAGTCCCCCGGCAGACCTCTCCTGACCCGCCCGCTGCTCCCCTCAGCAGTGTGCTTCCTTGATCTGCCTGTTCTGCTCCCCACTGTCTCTGGTGAATCCTCTCACTGCCCCTGCATATCTGGCCTGTACCTTAGTTCCGTATGCATAAATAAATAAATCTTTAAAAAAAAATAAAGAAAGAATGTGGCCTAATATAAGGAGGAAGAAGGAAAACTATCTGGAAAATAAAGGAGGACAGAGGGAACATTTCCCCATCCCTTTAGGAAAAAAGAGAACCGTAGTGACTTTCCAGAATTCAGTTAATGTATTAAAAATGCCCCAGAGAATGTTGCTGGTGCTCACCTTTCCAATCTCCTCCCCTCCTCCATGAGCACATGGAAAACGATATTTCTCAACCTCCTTACAGTTTAGCATAGACATGATCCTAACTTCTTCCAGTGAATTGTGAGCAGACAACATGTGTCACTTGTGGATGGAGGCTGTGCTGCTTCCACAGAGCACACACATGTATTGATTCAGAGGCGCCAAAAGGTCCAGACAGCTGAATCTTAAAGGAAACACTACTCTAGAGAGTGTTTCGACCCATAGAGGACTGTGTATGAGTGAAGAATATCCTTTACATGTTATGCCACTGAGATTTTGGAGTTTTCTATTACCTCAGCATGAGCTTAACCCACTCTCAATAAAGTATCAAGTAGGGAGCATGTCACTGGAGTTACTCTATCGCTCATCCCCTGAACCAGTAAAATAAGGTGTATCTCCTTTTCAAAAGCAATATAGACTTTCTCTGAGAGCAAAACCTGAGAAGAATTTATGTTACGCATTTTTAAGGAAAGAATGACAATCTATTGAAAAATGGCTTCAAGAGTAGATTATATATTTTCTTATATCTATACCTTTAATAAAAATCTAGGCATGTTATTGTATTGCAATATCCTCTGGAGGATCTAAGGAAATATGGCCCTGCTAGTTTCTGGTGCTCTCAGAGGATGTAAGGACAGCGCTGAGACAGGTCACATATGGATGGCCTGTGAACCATATCTGTGTCACAAGCATTTTGCTCTGCCTGCTGTGTTTCAACAATTTTTGAGCTCCTCACCAACAATGAAACATTGAGAGCAGCTACATAAAAGTCTTGATTTCTGGTTTGTCTCTTTCTAAAAAAAAATAACTTTGGCAATACTAAAGGATCCATATTCGGAAGTGGTACAAAGTTAGCTGGAGCTGAGTAGCTGTTGTCCTGTGATCTGCATCTTATTCTCCAAATCTCCAAAGTCCTTCTGTTCCCAACGTTTTCATTTACCGTACTGGTCTTCTTTGACACTTGAGTTTATGACTCTATGCTTAAAGGATCAAGGGCACTGGACCATAGTAGAGGCTAACGGCATTTGAGGAAGCTGGACTCTAGACCATACTGGTTACCTTAAACTAGTCAGCTCCATTTCTATATGTTTTGTATACTAGGCTTTTCAGCAGGAACTAGAAGGTTCACTGAAGTTATGATAACTTGAGGAGGGTTTAATCAGAGTATGGGAACCTGAAAAAATACCCTGGACTTGAAAAGGTAACAGTGAGGGAGTGGTCACAGAAAGAATTGTGTTGTATGAAAGGAGACACCTGACAGGAACTGTGTCAGAAAACAGAATCAGTCTGAAGGCAGAGCAGGAATCTGGGAAAATAATTCCTCAACCTAACTACCTCTCTGCCTCTGATCTCCTAGAGTTCCTTTCCAGTAGAAGAACCCAAGTGAAAGTCAGTAGTCAAAGAGATTCATTAATTTGTTCATAGAGGTACCACCTCAAGCACAGAGCGGGAAGGAAAAAGTAACAAGATGATCACAGGTTGAACAGAAGTGACATTTTAAGGAGATAGTCACATTGCTATTAAATAGTAGATAGTAAGGTGATAGATAAGTAGGTAGGTAGAGAGATAGACAGACAGATAGATAAAGAAAGAGAACTAGATGATTAGCTATTTCATTTTGGCAGGGTTATCATATCAGGTTACCACAAGGCAGGGAGCAAACAAAAAATTATTGTCTCACAGTTCTGAAAGGTAGAAGTCAATATCAAGAGGTCAACATGGTTGGTTCCTTCTGACGACTCTGTTCCATACATCTCTCCTAAGTTCTGCTGTAAATCCTTGGCAGTCTTGGCTTGTCTCACCCTGATTTCTGTTTCTAATCTTCAGAGTCCATTCTCCCTATTAATGCTATAGTCCAGGTCCAAAATTCCTGGTTTCACAAAGACACCAACCATTCTGGTGTAGGGACCACCCTAATAGACTGAGATCAACTTGTTCAAATGCAAACATCCTATTTCCAAATAAGTTCACATTTACAGGTACTGGAAGCTAGAACTTCAGTACTTTTTAGGGCAACATAATTCAACCACTACATTAACTTAATTTTCAGAACTGTGACTCTCAGGTACATTATCAATTGTGGAATATGATGTTAACTACCTGCCATGAAGAGTTTTCACAAAATATACTATTACATTAATTTGTGTCTTCTTTTATTTCCTCCTTAACAGTAAAATATATCCCAAATAATAGCACTGCAATTTATTGTTTTGTGTTTGTCAAGTCACCATAGCATTCCATTGCATGCTTGAAAGTATTACTTCTATTTTAAAACACTAATGTAATCACTGTTTTGGCTTATTTGTGCATTAAAGTTTAACAATAACTCCCACCAAATAACTGCTATGTTTATTTCCTTTTAAGTCATAAATTATATCTCCAATATTATAATGCCCCCCAAAATGTAAACACTCTTTTGAAAAAAATGGGATTTTTAATCTGTGATGCTATAAGCTCTATCTGAAGGTTATAAATCACAGCCTAAAACTAATTTTGTCTCTAGCCGATTTCTGTTACTAAATACTAAATATCAAAAAGTGAAGCTTCAGATTGATTCTAAATAACCTCATGCTTAAGAACATCATTAAAATCACATCTGGGCCTTCCCTAATGGCACAATGGGTTAGGACTCAGTACTGCAAGCTGGTGGCAACCGTTTCAGTGTGAGTTGGAGCCCTGGCCCCAGAGGTGACCCACATGGTGCAGCAGACCTCTCCTGACATGCCCGCTGCTCCCCTCAGCAGTGTACTTTGTCGATCTGCCTGTTCTCCTCCCCACTCTCTTTGGTAAAGCCTCTCACCGCCCCTGCAATCTGGCTTGTAACCCAATTCTGTATGAAAAATAAATTAATCTTTAAAAAAAAAATCACATCTATAAGGAAACTGATATTCAAAAGATGTGTAAAATGACTGGTCGTAGTACCAGGAATGGTTTATGAACTACATCCAGATTTCTTTTGAAGTGTAGCAGGCATATTTCTACTTTCCTCAGAAAATATCCTTCCAATACATCTTCCTAAGCCGTATATCAACTGGAAAAGGTCTTACCTTAAAGAAAAAAAAAATCTGGAAAATTCCTATCACTCTGTCTGGTGTGAGGAATGAAAGATCTCACTTGAAATATTTTAACAGAATATACTATTTTGAGAAATAACTATGTCTGAGTACCCATCCTCATTGTTCATTGCCATGCCCCAAAACAAAGGCAGAGCCTATTATTCCCTAAAATTCTTTGTCAGTCTCCATCATTGGTCCACTGTGAGAGGTCTTCATGGGCAGTGCTTAGCCTGCCATTCACTGTCGTTTCCTTTGGGCCAGACTCTCCTCTCCTTGCCAGAACAGCTGCAAGAACATTACTGTTAGCATTGTCTTTTTGGTCAGTAACTACAAACCTCTTTTCAAAATATTAGAAGCTGCTCTCAATTCTTCCCCATTCTGTTTTTTCTTTTGTAAAGGAGGTAGAAATATTTTGGGACTATGCAAATTCTGAATACCATAGAGATTTTGCTGTAATCATTTTTTTTTAATTGCTTGTGAGAGATTTTACAAGATTTATGTATAAATAGCTTTGGGTGCTTTCTAAAAGCTGGGTTCCAACATTATGGCTGTTCATTCATCCCCTTATGGATGACTTTGGTGCTATCAGGGCTCAACCAGAATGCTAAATCAGTTTTAGAAGAATTCTACAGTAATGTCCAATTGGATAAGATGTTAGACGTACAGATCAACTGAAGTGGGCATAATAAAAGTATGGGAGAAAAAATAGAGTAGGGACTGGGAAGAAGGGGGTTTACTGAGCAGTATATTGAGGGAGGAATTAATTTATCAAAACAAAGTTTAAAATATGAGCTTGGGCTCAGAAATAAGACAGAAATTTAGAAGGTTGTCGTGGAACTAGCATAAAGAATCATCAAGTTGAGTCATCATCTGGTAAAACACAGACCCTTGAGTCTCTCTTGTCTTTACTCAGAACTGATCTGAGAGCCCATGTATAGCTATACTTACAGAGGAGGTGAAGGAAGCCAGGCAGTACAGGCTGCAAAGCAGGCCCTAACTGGCCTGGGCTTTCATTTATTGATTATGGATTCTCAAACTTCATAGAAACAAAGATCTATTTAGAGCTCCACTTAGCACCATAGTCAAAAGAATACATTTTAGGCTCAGAAAATCATATGAAATATTTGCTTTTGCATTTGACAAATGCACTCAGCACTTGTACTTGCCACTTTGCTGTGGACAAAGAGATGAACAAGTCAGAGAACACATATACTCATGAGTGAATGGGAGGAAATAGGTCAGAGAGGAAAACCAAAGGAAAGATCGTGGAGGCTGTAATAGATTGAGGGTGCTGCATTTTCTTCTAAATGCAGAGGTTTTTACATGGTTCAGTGGTTGACTCTGAGTTTGTTTCAGTAAATGTCACTTGGCTACTAGGTAGAAAACACATGGTAGAATGATTTAACTTGACACTTATATGTTACTGCAATGACCCTAGTGAAAAGTGTTGATGACTCCAATTAGGTGGGATGCAATGGAATATTGAAAAGTTATGTATATATATTTGGAAAGAGAACCAGCAGAATCTGTTGAAAAATGGATAGATGAAGGAAAATAAAAGGTGAGTTCACGTTTTTGATCTGGGAAGCCGAATGGATGGTCCAACACCAACAAGGGTAGTGAAGGAGTAGGTTTGACCAAAAAAACTATAATGAGTTCTGTGTTAACACGGCGATATTGAATACCCAAGTGGAATTTATATAGGAAGCCTGAAACAGGAGCAGTCAGGTCTCAGGAGAACTGAAAGGAATGTCCAAATTTACTTCCAAAGACTATTTTTGACCTTGAAATCACTTAAAGTTTCTATTTAATTTATTCATCATTAAAACCAGCATTTCAGAAATAGGTAAAATAGAACTTACTATATACTATATATTTATCAACACTTTAATATACTTTAAGACATCTGAAATGTGACTTTTTAATAAAGATAAACACAACTTTAGCCTTATAAAAATAAACAAGTAGGCCCTCCCTGGTGGCGCAATGGGTTAAAGCACTGCACTAAGAAGCTTAAGGCACTTCCGCATGAGTTCAACCCCCGCCTACCCCAGAGGAGATCCACATGGCGAGGCAGACATCTCCTGACCCGCCCGCTGCTCCCCTCAGCAGTGTACTTCATCGATCTGCCTGTTCTGCTCCCCACTCTGTCTCTGGTGAATCCTCTCACCCTCCGCATCTCTGGCCTGTATTCCAATTCTGTATGAATAAATAAATAAATCTTTAAAATAAATAAATAAGTAAAAAATAAACAAGTAAACTGAAAATGTAATGAAGATGAAAGCATAAATCACCCATCTTTTGAGTTCCAGGGTAAAAAAATGGAGAAAGTTAAAAAAAATAATGATAATACCTAATGCTAATACATTTTCTTATGGAACTTGAACATAATTTCTACTTGAATTGAAAGCATATTTTCACTTTGAGACAAAAATAGTTGCTGCCAAAATGAGACAATTATGGTATACAGCAGAAAATAAACATTTGAAAACAATTTGGCATCTGCCTATGTCCCAAATTTATATGAGCTTTGAATATTTCATATGCTCCTAAGACAAATGCATAGTTCATGTTGGAATATTCTCTTTACAAAGGTGCCTCTACATTTAAGCTCAGATCTGATGATATGTATATGTCCCATGTGCAATAATGAATATGCATGTGAATCATGCCAAGGAGACTAGAAAAGAAATTACTTCATTCTTTTTTTTTTTTTCCTTTTCTGTCCTCATGAGATTGTCCTCTAATTGACCACACAGAGATAAGTGTAGCCTGGTTGAGGTCTGTTACTTGATTTGTCAAGATTGATATAACTGCTCTAGCTGAGAGGCAGCTGCCCTCCTTTTCTCTCCAGCCTGTTCATTGACCCCATGTAGAAAAGCAGGTTCCCATCCAGGGCCCTAGACAACTGAGACCACCTTTCACAGCCCAGATGCAGAAAATGGAACCACTTCTATTGATCAAGGGTAAATAGAAAATAGCGCTCCTGAAAACTGAAAAGCCCTCTTGTGCTGGTAAGGAATTCCTCTGCAGTGTCTGAGGAAGTGTGAGACAGCATGAAAAATGTTAACAGTAAGAAATGCCTGTCCCAATGACAAGTAGGTCATCATGGGTAGCTTGAATGATTTAACTTACCACCCACTTGATTCAATGGAATTCTCTATTTACCTTCATTCATCACAAGATGAAGTGATTTCACCTAGACATTACGATCATGTAATTACTAGTCACATTCTATGACTGAGAAGACATTTCTTGTGAATAATATTTCCATACTTTTCACTTGCTGTAAAATATATTGTGTTTACACTATGGAAAATGGTTTGGGGGTCTGTCAAGCTGCTAAAAGTGGAGCTTCCATATGACCCAGCAATCCTACTCCTAGATATCTACCCAAAAGACACAAAAACACTGATTCAAAAAGACATCTACACTCCCATGTTTATTGCTGCCTTATTTACAATTGGAAAGATATAGAATCAACCCAAATGCCCAAAAGCAGATGACTGGATTAAAAAGATGTGATCCACATTACATGGTGGAATATTACTCAGCAATCAAAAAGATAAAACACATGCCTTTTGCAGCAACATGGATAGAAATGGAAGGGATCATGCTTAGTGAAAGAAGCCAGGAAGAAAAGGAAAAATACTGGATGGTTTTACTCACAGCAGGAGTATAAAGGACCAGGCAAGAAAATAATAATGAACAACTATATACCAGAGACATTTTACAGGGGTGCAGTGGGGAATGTGATCAAAAATGGGGGGGTGATAGTGCACTGGACTATGGTGATGGTACATGGGTAATTTGGTGATGGGAAAACCACAGGGATTACAACTGAGATGGAAAAAGGCACAAAATGATGTAAAAAAAACTATTATATTATTAATAAAATAAATATGTATTGTGTTTAATTGCATATTAGTTTGGAAAACAATTTCTGGTGGGATGTATTGCTCAATCCAAGAAAAACCTTCAGAGATATTCTCTCCTCAATAGTCTCTAAGTGATTTCAAGAATTAAGGTGTCTTTTACTTTTATTTTTATTGAAGTAACATTGTTCTATGACCTTGCTAGTGTTTTGACAGTATAGGATTTCTCTCCTCATTTTCCATCATCTCCATAGAACTTGCACCACTGAAGCACCTATAGTCCTCCACCATAACCTACTGTGCTCCCCCTCCTCCCCTTCTCAGTCACCCTCCTCTGAAAGCCACAGGTCTTTGGTCAACTCTCAAGGTTGGTTTCAAAGTTGACCTTGTACTGATTTTTTTTTTCTACAAACACAAAGTGCTACTAAGATACTAGTCATTTTTCTTTTTCTAAATTTTGAACCTGAACTGTACTGGAATAGTATGCATCAGATATGAGTTTAGAGATTCTCCCCATTGTAGTAGTCATCAGATGTCCCCTGGAAGTTTTTGAGATTCACCATTATATTTCACCTAGAAGTGTCCTAAGATCCTGAATAGCAAACATAGATTTTCTATTTACAGAGTTTTTATCAAGTTGCACTATTGCAATCCTAGAGATTAAATGATCAGGCCATGTAACTGGGATGATATGGGACATCTATTCGTACCTCTACATTCTTCCTTTGTTACCTGGTTCACATCTTTCTTCCCATCTCACCTACAGAATGACCTTAAATAATGGTATTCTTGGCCCTCCCTGGTGGCACAGTGGGTTAAAGCACAGCACAAAGAAGCTTAAGTCACTTCCGCATGAGTTTGATCCCTGCCTGCCAGCCCGAGGAGATCCACATGACGGGGCAGACCTCTCCTGACCCGCCCGCTGCTACCCTCAGCAGTGTACTTCATTGATCTGTCTGTTCTGCACCCCACTCTGTCTCTGGTGAATCCTCTCACCCTCCACATCTCTGGTCTGTACCCCAGTTCTGTACGAATAAATGAATAAATCTTAAAAAAAATTGGCATTCTTTCTTAGGGAATTACCGAATATATCTTGATTTCCAAATATTTACCTCCAGATTTTTGCCTTGTAGACCAGGTTTATATACCAGACATCTCAATTTGTGTAACATATCTTCACCAAAGTAGAACTCTGTTCCCTCTCCAAACCCATATGTGTCTGTTTTCTCTGTGATAGCACATGTTGATTCTGACAGAAACCTAGGAGTCATCTTAGGCTTCCCCAAGTCCCCATCCATTCTCTGACTGAATCCTATTGGTTGATTTTTTAAAACATCTTTCATATCTGTACTCATAAGATCTACAATCACAGGATGTGTACATATGAACACAAGTAGGTATAAAGAATATGGCAGTTTCACTAGGGGCAAAGGGGGTTAGGAACGTCCCCGTGGAGGCAATTTGTGAGCTGGATTTAAAGGGGGTAGGTACAGCAGTCATTCCAGGCAGTATTGGCAACATAACCAAGGACTGGACAAGACAAAATTGCAAGCCTCTCAGTTTGACTGGAACATAAACCTGTGTTTACTACCAAGTGATGGGAAGAACTTGGCAAAAATGGACAGAGAAGCTGTAGTCAAGGAATTTAGGTTTGTTCTGTAGGCAGTTGGGAAACCCTTCAGGACTGCAGAGATTGAACAGAGGAGTGACAAACTATGCTGGCCTTTTGGAAGACTTTTTGGTGCCACATGAAAAGTAGATGAGAAAGGAAACAAGGCAAGGAGCTGTTGCTAGAGACCAGGTGGCAGAGATTCCAGCCTGGGCTACTTGTAGAGATGACAACAGATGGAGCAGTGTTGAGCAAACAAGACTCCAGCCCCCACCTTGGCCCTAGCTAGAGCAGCACTGCCCACGTGTACAATACGTGACAATTCTCACAGACTTTGCTAGAAACTTGAGAAAATGTCCTGCAATTTGAAAACTGCCGATCAGCAGGAGAAAACTTGGCACAGAACCCACCTTGATGCCTATATCCATCCCCCTCCTTGCTCTCCACTGTGTGCCTGACCCTCCCTGCAGCTACATAACTGTTTGTTGTTTGCCACAAACTGTGATTTTTTGACATTATGCTTTGTTACCTGGCATGACCTTTCCCTTCCTTCATTCTCTTTCCTGAACTAGGTAGCCATCATCTCTTCTAAGAAGCCTTCTAATACCCTTCAAGCCTAAACTTCCATCCCTGTCCAGTTTATCCAACATTGCCAGCAATCAGAATCTTCCCTAATCTACTTACCTCACAACCATCTGAAGGTTAACGGTAATTCTTGCCTAATCCAATTATGCAATGCTTAATACATTCAGGTTTTATTTTCAATGTGCTTTTCATTTGTATAGTTTTTAATTCTTCCCAAATAAATTCCAACCCTAAAAACAAAGTCAATGCCTTTCTGCATTTTGTTTATTTTAGAGGAGAGAAGACATATCTTTTATCATGCTTGGCTATACAGTACTTAGCAATTACTCAGCTAAAAAAAATCATATTGATCTAATTATCTCTCTTGCCCTCTCTTTTTCTCCCCCCTCCCCCACCTCTTTCTCTGTCTTTTCATATATGCAAGGAGGAAAAGCCATGTGTGAAGGCAGCCATGTGCAAACCAAGAAGAAAGATCTCACCAGAACCCAGCCATGGCAACACCCTGATCTCAAATATTTAAGCCTCCAGAACTGTGAAAAATTAAATGTCTGTTATTAAAGACAGTTCATGGTATTCTATTATGGTAGTATGAAGTATGAATTAACTCATACATTCACCAAATCCAGGCTATTGGCAGCCTAAGGGTAAGGAACTTCAGACTGTATACTTTGTCATGAGGAATCCACTTGGAAAATAAGTCTAGACTAAATGCTATCATGCCTTCTCAACCTGACAATTCACAATCTATAAACACAAGCCAAATAAGAATAGATGAAATTGTCTTAGGTGAGAAAAGAATAATTATATAATATACATGCATATATGTGTGTATATATGTATATATACATGTGTGTACATATATACATATATATGTATATATACATACATATTATACATATATATATAAACTTTCAAATAGTACTTAATGAAAATGTTTTAAAAATGAAAGTTCTTCATAAGACAGTTATTCAAATATATTCTTTCTTTGAAGGTCACAATATGTTTTCATTCTTCCTGAATGATAGCAATCAATGCCCAGGGGATAACAGGGCACTCTGTTACTTTCAAGATATTGGGGATGAATCTGTAATTCTCATGAAATAGTATCACAGCTATCTAAGACCACCCAGAAAATAAATGATGTTGGAGAGTTAGAGTTCCATCTCAGCACTAATTAAAACAACTCTCTTGGGTGTTGGCACAGGAAAAAAGAAAATGAAAGATATACAAAAGTTTTCATCATGTGGACTAAGTTCTTTGTATACTTATAAAAATTTTTGTGAAAGGTGTGATGGGGGCTATTGAATTGCAGGGAACACAAATACCTACTATAGTGTCCTGGCAGATAATACGGCATCCTTCACTTGAATATTCTCTATTACAGCAAGTCAGAAGATTCCATTGTTGGACAACTAAATCTTGGAATCTCAGATTCACTGAAACATATTTTTAAAGAACTTTCTTTTGAAAATTCCCACTGAAATAAGATAAAATGAAGATTCTGTGACTGCTGCATCTCTACAAATGTTCTTCAATGATTGACAGATTCACAGATCTATTAATTATTCCCCAGGTTAAACAACTCTATGCCCTATTTGTCTTCTTGGTCTAATTTTTTTTGTATACTCATTTGTAGTGTCTTTTTTTAATTTTTTATTATAGTGCAGAAAAAAGAAGCCTATGTAGTATTGCTATAATAAATGACACTATGAAAGTGATGGATAGCTTCTAAAACACTTGTCAATAGAGGTCAGGTTTTTTGTTGTCTAAGAAATTTGAAAAGAAAGAAAAGAGAAACAAGCAAGGAAGACACTCATTTTCTTGTGATTTTAATTACACATATTCCCTACAGAACAACTCAATATCAGAGTGGAAGCAAAGGAAGAACCATGAATCCCCTGAAAAATGAACACATGAGTTTATTGTCTCACTAGATTCTCAAGGGTATCTAAAACCTGAAAAGGTTAGGTATCACAAAGGCAGAAAAAAAATCTTCAATAAACCTGAGAATCTAAAAGCGAAAGTATATTAATAGTCACCAAGTTGACTTAGCAATAGAAATAAGGAGGTTTAATGGCCTTCCATTCTCCGTGGACAATGGAAGGTGTTTGTTCACAGTTTTCCAAAAAAACGACTTCCTGCCAAGCAGTCGGCAGCAACGCTTGCTCACAATGGTCTGCACTTTCCACACAAGCCACTGAGAAAATCCTGATTTCCGTGGACTGTTTCTGAGGAGTGCCATTATATTACAGTTGAGAAAAGAAGTGGGAGGGAGGAGGGAAACACTGCATTCAATTCCCTTACAATCTATTATTAACATGCCTGAGACTGTTCGAGCTATTATTGTAATGAGGCTAGATCCAAAAACTAAAAAGAAGCAGTCAGGCAGCAGAGGCTCGCCGTGGAGGGGGTGATGGCTGACCCCTAAGGAGTCTCACAGGTTCAAACCCACAGGGGGATGCTTCCGATCCTCATCTTTAAACATTTACTTGGAGGAAATCTGGATGAAAAGCAAATGCACAATATGAAAGTGTTAACTCTTTCCCTGATATTTTTCGCAGTCTATACTGGTATTTCATAACTCTCTGCTTACCCACCTATTTAATTTAATGCTTTACAACTTATCGAGGGAAATTTCTAATTTTTTAAAGATTTATTTATTTATGCACACAAGAAGTGGGGTAAAAGCCAGAGGGGAGGGGGTGAGAGGATTCACCAGAGACAGAGTGGGAAGCAGAACAGGCAGAGCTACTGAAACACACTGCTGAGGGGAGCAGTGGGTGAGGCAGTAGAGGTCTGCTGTGCCATGTGGGTCAGCTCCCTAGCTGGGGATTGAACTCGTGCTGCAAGTGGCTGTGGATAACTTCATTGTACTGTGCTTTAACCTTCTTTGCCACCAGGGAGGGCCCTCAAAGGAAATTTCTAAAATCCTCTATCCTGATGGTTCGCTAGGTTAGTCTGTTTTTTTTTTTTCTTTCATTAAAGAGCTATAAATATAGATTTGATCATCATGATTGGAATTCAAGAAGGTATTGATTTCTCATAAACAAATATAAAGGCTTAACTACTGAAGCATTCTTCAAGGGGAAGGTGTATTAAATTTTATAACACTATAGTAGCTATATGATAATATTCTATTAAATTTCAGAACAATGTAATCAACAACTATTACAGTAGAAAACTGGCAACAATAGTATATTACTTTTTTAAAAAAATATATTTATTTATTTATGCATACAGAACTGGGGTACATGCTAGAGGTACAGGGGTGGTGAGAGGATTCACCAGAGACAGAGTGGGGAGCAGAACAGGCAGATGTATTGAAATACACTGCTGAGGGGAGCAGTAGGCAGTCCGAAGAGATCTGCTGCACCATGTGGGTCAGCTCCCTGGCCAGGGGTCTAACAAGCTATAGTGGCTGTGGGCAGCTCCACAGCGCTGCTTTAACCTGTTGCACCACCAGGGAGGGCCCAGACACTGACATTTCTTAACCCAGAGGTTATTTATTCTATTCGATTCCTTAGTGTTCCATGTCTTTTATTCTCTTTATCATAAACGTTAGATGTGATAATACATTAAAATATCAAAAAAGAAGCATAACTTCAACTTGTCTTAAAATTCAAGAACAATTAGAAATGAGAACACTTGTCATCAGTTTAGTGTGAGAGAGATCATGACAACGTGCAGGCTGCCCTGAGTTGCATAGACTTTGGAGAGGATTTCTGGGATGTGAGTCTCTTATCCAGCTCTCAACTCTCTCAACTCTCAGCTAACTCAGCATCTCAGCTTTCTTTTCTTGGCCCACCTGTCTTCTGTTTTGAGCCATCTTCTTTTCACAGATACTTATGCCATGACATATACTAGGACAAAAATTATGCTTACTGATAAATGGACAATCTCACTAATATCAAATAATCAAGAAATAATCCTCAAATGTCTGTCTAATCAAAACAATTTTTAGAGTTGTTTTGTTTTCACAAATAAACCAAAGGTATAAATACAGTTATTTTTATTTATTGTGAATATATATGACCTAAACAAATTATCTCCCTTATCTCATCCAAAACTAAAACAGGGGTAGCTCGCCACCATAAATACTCCCATTTCATAAAGAAAAGAATGAGAGGGTCCTGGCAAATGCTGAAAGCCCTCTGGAAAGGTATTGCCATGTTCCTAAGAGAATATATCCTCATTTTCCCTTGTTCTGGTTCCTCAAACTCTCCAGCTAGACCACTTATTGGACTCTTATTATCCACAACTCTTAATAAAGCTCTCTGTGGGTAAGGGAGTTCCTTCTATTTCCATTCTCTATCTTGCTCTTATGAAAAGGACACTGGAAAATACCTGGCTCTTGGATACCAAGAAGCTTTCACAACATGCTTCCTGCTGACAGAATGTTAAGAAGAAGTCATTTATATATCTTATGTTGTCTCAGCCCCTATTAGTCAGGCTTGCAATTATTTCACCAGGACAACTTTCTGAATGACTTTAGGGGCTTTTTATGTATTTGATTCCAATCAAAGCCACATCCAAAATTCCTCATGAGATACATCTTTCCCTCTAGAATTCAGTTATAGGTATTATAGTCACATACACTCCTCATGCAAAGTATCTATATCTTCTCAACAACTGTGTCTCCTCACACTTAATGCAGTACATTAAGAATCATTCATTTCTCATTCACAAGTTTGCAGGTAAATTGAGACTGATTCATATTATGGAGAAGTTGGGGTTGGCCTGCTCCATGTATCATTTATTCTCCTCCTGAGACCAGTAGGATATCCAGAGGTCATGGTTACTCATGGCCATGGCAATAGGAAAAAAATGCAAAAGTGACCCCCAAGTTCATCCTGAAGTGAATGAAAGAACAGGAAAGGCAAGTGGATACTCTGACTCTTTGACCCAAAGCTACAGTTCCTGTTCCATTTATAAAAATTTTAAAACACACACACACATAATAGGGCCCTCCCTGGTGGCACAACAGGTTAAAGTGCAGCACTATGAGGCTATCTGCAGTCACTGCAGCATGAGTTTGATTCCCACCAGGGAGGTGACTTACATGGCATGGCAGACCTCTCCTGACCCACCTGCTGCTCCCCTTAACAGTGTTTCAGTCAACCTGCCTGTTATGCTCCCCACTCTGCCTCTGGTAAATCCTCTCACCCCCTGCATCTCTGGCCTGTACCTTAGTTTTTGTATGCATAAATAAATAAATTTTTAAAAAGAAAAAAAAACACACATTACAAAGTACAAATGGTAGGATGTCACTTTTGTGATCTATAGAGCTTGATGTGGAAGAAGATGTGCATGTAGCTATAGCTGTAAAGCTGTAAGAAACAATCGGATTATGTACTCACCATGGTAATTACGAGCCACAAGGTTACAGGTAGTTTTATTTTCTTCCCTTATATGCAAATATGAAAAATTCTTACCTTTCAAAATAGAAATAATTTTTATATGAGCAAATAGTAAGGTATTATAAGCTCAAACAAATTTCTTTTTAAACACATAGTGACTTTCGGGCCCTTCCTGGTGGTATGGCAGATTACAGCACAGCACTAAGAAGCTAAAGCCACTTCAGCATGAGTTCGATCCCTGCCTGCCCCAGAGGTGACCCCCATGGCATGGCAGACCCCTTCTGTCCCACCTACTGCTCCCCTCAGCAGTGTACTTCATCAGTCAGCCTGTTCTGCTCCCTATTCTGCTCCCCATTCTCTCTGGTGAGTCCTCTCACCACCCCTGCAACTCAGCCTGTACCCCAGTCCTGTATGCATAAATAAATAAATCTGGAAAAAAAAAAACCCATAGTGACTATCACTGCTTTATCTGGGGATCTGCAGTAAGGTATTAATATTCTGCAGCTTTTGCCTTTAGAATGCTTCTTTTTGGGAAAAAAAAACATATCCATTTTAAATTTATGTCATCTCTTTGGGGGGAGACCATCATTCTTTGATTTTTGGTTTGACACTGATGGTGGTCAACTTGTTGAGAATTTTCACAAAACCTACATTATGCTGGATATAATGTTAGTTGAGGGCATTACCTTTCAGTACAATGAATGGACAGGGAAATACACTATTTTCTTTGAAAACCTATATGATGACTTAGAAGTTGTCTTAGAAGAGTTCAAGGAGCATGGAAATTAATGTAATAATCTTTCACTTACAGGTTCCTATTATGATAGATTTGTAATGACAAGGAGATAGCCACCTTCCATTTGGCCATCTTGACCCACATAAGGATGTTGAGTGTGTATCCTTTGAACTATTCACTTAAGTTGCTTCTCCTGAGGGTAATTTGTATTCTATAGTGTATGTTATGATTTCTCAGCAATAGTGAATCTGACTACTATTCCAATTACCAGAGCTTAAATAAATCATGATTTTTTAAGGGTTTTGTAAATCTAATTTTTTTTTAGGCCAGCATATTTTCTGTCACAGAACTCTTGACAATTCTTTTCTATAAGGAGACTCTTTTCAAGGTATTATAAAATAGAGGTATGTAAAACAAATTAGCAGCAGTACATTTCCTGAAGGAGATTAACGTCTAATTGGGGAAATAAAGTGTATGAAGGAACTTACTTAGAAATTTTACAATTTTATTATGATCAATGTTTATACTCCATCTGATACAAAAGCAAGAAATATCACTCAAGAAACTCCCAGTCTCCTTCTGTATTATTCAAAAATTCTGTAGTGTTACAAAGCATAAAAAGGGGAACTTTCTGCTTATTGGAGAGATCACTTGTATCTACAAAATTAATAGTGATTTATACTGTGGTCTCTAGAGAAAAACTGACTTTTGAATTTTGGTTCTTGTCATTTTCTAGATTGGGTAATTTATACCTCTTGGCTTCAGTTAGCTCACCTATAAAATACATGATAAGAAGCTATTAATAGGTTGCTACTAGCAGTCACACAGGCTAGCGTTGTTTCAAAGGACCAAAAATGATTGGTTTTGAGGTACAGAGAGTATTCACTGTCTTTTCCAAATACACTTCCGCCAACTGCCTCCAGAATCCTGTTCTGGCCCTCCCTGGTGGAGCAACGGATTAGGACATAGCACAGCAAGCTAGCCGCAGAATCATGGTCTGAAATACATTACCTACCTCTTTGTCTGGTTATGACTGTTGGCCTATACATGAAAAATGTACCTAACATGAGCCTCTCCATAGGTTAAACTGAATAAAGCATATATCCACATTTAAATGTGAAGAAATTTGGTGACTAAGCCATTTGGTTAGTCACCTTAATGATAAAGACTGAGACTAAAGAGCTACATACCCACAGCATCATGTTAGACACCATCTAACAGCTATTATCCTTCTAACAGAGTTGACAGGTAAGTTAAAACATGTTTGATATCCTAAAGTTACATTACTATGTTCAAAGTTTTTGAGAAGTAAATCTCTGTAATTAATTACATTCTGTGATCCTTGAAATTTTTCTTGGGTTTTAGCTCTGAAAACCAAATTGTCCCTTCCAGGCTCAGCTTAGTCTCTTTTTAAATCATAAAACCTTTCCTCACTTATGTAGGACTAGAATGAATATTCACTTTTGTGAAATTCAATTCCATATACACATTTTAATACTTTATTTGACCTACTTCTTGTTCATGACTCATGACTTTGACTTCACAAATTGATAAGTGTCCTGTCATAGGATTGCTGTATAGTTCTTCTACTATGAAGCTGAAAGCAAAACAAAAACTCAAGAGCCCCCCCCTTGACCCCTTGGCGGTGCAACTGGTTAAAGCACAGCACCACAAGCTAGTCACAGCCACTTTAGTGTGAGTTCGATCCTCAGCCCCGGAGGTGACCCACATGACCATGGTGTGGCAGACCTCTCCTAACCCACCCGCTGCTCCCCTCAGCAGTATACTTCCTCAATCTGCCTGTTCTGATCCCCACTCTGTTCTGGTGGGTCCTCTCAACCCCCAACCTCTGGCTTCTACCCCAGTTCTGTATGCATACATAAATAAATCTTTTTAAAAAAACAAACAAGAACTCAACAGCTACCACAGGTGACTTGTTTTCTTATAATGGGAGTGTCTAATAAAAAGGCCCCTTCTGATTGTGTGTAAATAAAGAATCGCAACTGTTTAATGTGTACTAAATATTAAAAATACTTTGCAGCAACTTGTTCATATAGTTATACATTTTGTATTTTTCTTCTTTTTCACAAAATTTCCCATGTCTTCCAAATTTCTTCAAAAACCTCATATTGTATACCAAACACTGAATATCACATATGTGTACCAGAAACAAACAACAGGATTGGAATGAAGTGTTGGCAAGTTTACTATGACATTTATTATCATCTTTATTTTTTTGTATTTTATGAATTTTGAACTATTAGCATGCACTCAGTTTTATACTTGGAAAAAAGATGTTAATTCAAACAATATTCTCACTCCTCACTGAGAATGAGCTCCTAAAAAGAAAGTGTTTTCTAATGGATCTTTTAAAAACTAATTAAGATTCTGCAAAACTTCTGTTCCTCCTTGTGGTGAGAAGAAAGAGAAAGAGGAAATGTTCATTTCACTAAAAGTGAAAGAGCATGGAGCACTTTAAACACGCCCCCAATACACACACCCAGACACACAATAACTTCTTCATTAAATCGAATATTAGAATATCTCTGTGAGGTAATGACAAGTATTTGTATTGCCTTTTTATTTTATAATTTCTGCCATTTTCTTTCATTTTGCAAATTTTCTTATCATTTTTTCTCTACCTCTTCTGTGATAGCAAAGGAATCAGAATAATATGTTAAGTTCACTTGGCCAATATATGACATCACAATATTTTACATTCTCAGAAAAAGCAGATTTATTATGTCTTTTAATAACATGCAAACTTGGAAAAAAGGAAAGATAAATAGATAGATATATAGATCTCTGACATCAGTTGGCAAGTTTCAGCTAATGAATCTAAAGAAAGTGAATAAAATTAATTTCATCTTGAAAATATACCAAAGTAATATTTACAGAGCTTAATGTTTTGCGCCACAAAGTTCAGAAATAGCAGTGCACAAATTTTAATTTTCAGAAAGCTATCTAAGCTACTTTAAAATATTTTCATAATTGGGATCATTCATATTTTGTGTTCATTTTACTCATGAGGAAGTTTTGTCTAATAGTGATCTGTCTTTTAAACAATAACTGAAACCAAACAAACAAAAAGCACCTGGACTTAATTTTACTTCACTACATTGACACCCCCCCTTATATGCATAGACATAATGTATATGTAGATCTAAGATGCTGAAAAACTAACTTTAGGGACATTCATCTCATTTGCTGAGTCTCGATACGGCTGCCTGTTCCATGGCTGAGTTTATGTTAGTTTATAATCTCTCTGTGAACAGCAGAACCTGCAACTTTTTGAATGATCACAGTAATCCCTTAGAGCCATTGTTTACAACGATTTTTTTATTCAAATGCTGTCACTGCAGGGAGTTTTCTTCTCTAGTACACTGAACTTTTGACAGTCCATATGGTCTTAACGAATTTCCCAGGTGCTGAACACCATCGAACCTGTATTCTTGGCAGCCTGCAGAGGTACTTAAGCCTGCTTTTGTCATTCTTCCTAATGCCGCTTAAGATGTTTTTCAGAAGGGAAAGTTTGAAGTGGTTAGTGGAAATGACCAAATTTTAAATGTTTGTATTATCAATGCCAAAGTATTGTCAAGGAAATCTTATGTTGGAGACAAGGAAACAAATATCTGTTCACTTAATATCTAGAAAGAACCTATTATCTACGAGAATTATTATTATGTATTTAGGATATTATTTTTTGTACATAATTCTAGATTGGAGGGACATATTTGTTGTCTTGAAGCCATTATAAAAAGTAGTGTATAACATTATTTTTAACCTACCTTATAAATCCCAGCAAGTTCAGAGTGAGCACCAAGGCAGCCCACTGTCAAACATGGTTATTATAGGATTCCAAGGTAACTTTAGAGATTCAGCATATATTTTATTGGCTAGCTGATTCAAAATAATGGCTCCTCAGTCAATCATACGGATGGATAGATAATAAGACTCCCTAGATAGAAGAAAGTAACTTAAAATTTTTCAAAGCTTTATGTACCTTTCCCTGTTTCCCAATTTACTAAACACCTATTTCACACATGCTGTCCATAGAATCCCTGGAGGTGGATATTATAGGAACTCCCATCTACAGAGTAAAGATTTGGTCCCAGCTTTCTCTAACTCTAAGATCCTGCACTTAAGCACTTAAATTATTTTCATCCCATTTTGAAAAATCATCAATTATAGGACTTATTTTGGCATTTTAAAGAAATGGCCTCTAGGAAAGTGACCCCCCCCAACCCCACCCCCAACCCCAGCACCTGCCGTCCATCCTTTGGGTTCACAATTGTGTGCGTCAGTCTTTGCAGGAAAGTTTCACCTTCAAATGCCAGTGCCTAGAATGGCAGGTAAATGTGCTCCCAGAGCCTAGTAGCTTGCTGCAGACACAAATCTGCTGTCCCAACCTGGGATTTTGATTAGGACACAAAGAAGGAAAGAATGTTTAAAATTCATTTCCAGGTTTGGTGGCATCCAAACTGTGTCTAGTTCCCACAACAGAATCAAGAAATGTTTAAGTGTATAGGGATCATGTCAGTGATGGCATTAGTATAAGCAGGTCATGCCACGCTATGATTTGCCTAAGTCCATGGCTGCATTTTCTTGAGCCTAGTTCTGTACCTTGTTCTCCAAAATTTTCATCAACTTCTCACCAGCAAATAGCTTTCCAATTTTATTTAACCTCAATTGGTCTGTGTATCTTATATGCTTACAGGCTGCCAGAACTAAAAAATAATCACCCACTTACTTCTGTACCACATAACTTCTTTTCTCCCTTCTTTTTAATAGTAGTGATTATAGCATTACCAGTTATCTCCCCAAATCCATTATTTATTTTCCTTCAATTGTAACTAGGCACATTGCCTGTCAATCAAAACTCTATTTCCTAACTTTCCTTGCAGTTACACTAATGGATGTCACAAAGTTCTTGCTTATGGGACGTGAATGGAAATGACTAGTACAATGTCTGTGTCAGGCTAGGAAGGGAAGAAATATTCTCCCCACTTCATCATCTTCCCTTTTTGTTACCTTCCCTTTGTGTCAAACATAATGGTGAAAATTGAAGCAACTATTTTAGACATTGGAAAACATCAGTTGAAAATGGTAGAATGACAATTAGAAGGAATATGGGTTCTGGATGAAATACAGTCTTCAGCTCTGGTCTGCTTACCATTGGACCAGTATTCACAAAATAAATAGACCTGTATCTTCTTAAAGCCATTGGCATTTTTGACTTTGTTGCAGAGCCAAACCTGCTCTCTAACTAATGTGGTCATTGGAATTTTTGACTACATAGCTTCTTACTAGTCATTCTCAACCTTGTGTTGTGTTGAAAAAATATTGCTTCATGTGACACCCACTTGAGATTTTTTAAATTCACTTTGTTAGTCAAAGATAATAACTACTCAGTAGAAACAGAATTGAAGGGGGGGGGAAAAGCAGGAGGATTACTTGGCCACTTCTGCCATAACAGAAATGAAAGCACCATATTACATGAAGACAGAGAGCAAATATGAATGAGTCTGTAAAGGTCAGACCTTAGTTTCATAGGCTGTCTGGAAAGTAGCGTGAGGACTTTTATGAGTCTGGAGATAATATTGCCATGCTGGTCTTCATCCTGAGGTTCATGCCACACTACCTAACTTGAACAAATAAAAGAAAACAACTGTGTTCTGGTGTATGATACTCACATATGTTTTTGAAAAAACTGCAGTTAAGGTTATTTTTTCTATTAATCATACTGAAAAAAATGTTTCAAAGGTAAGTCTATCTTTTTCCAGTTCAACATGATCTCTATTCCATAAATAAACCTTAAAGAAGCCTGACGATGCAGTTATGATCTTCCTTTATTTTCTCAGCTCACAGTTGACCATTCCCATGTGTGTAAAATAAAAATGTAGGGAAACAAGTGTCTTTGCGAAACATTTTAGTATGTAGAGAAACCATTACAGCACTGATGCTGTGGGACTACAATCACACTCACATCTGAGCCAAACCTGCTGGCTGTAATAAATTACTGTGTATGTTAGAGTCTTGATTGATCTGACCCAAATGGTTTCATAATGGGGTGTTCCACTATGCCTAAATCTCTACTTTCTTTGGGGTAGAAAGAAAAATATGAAATCTTTTTTTTTTTCATTCATGCCTCATAGGGTATAGCTAGAAAGGAAAACAACAGACATCCTCTTTCGTCATTTTTTAAAGAATATGAAATTGTATGTCTTCCAGGAAGTATCAAGTGTTTAAGCTTAAGCATTAGAATTACTAAAATTATTTTGTTAATTGTCTTTATCTACCTGGAACACTAGAGTAAGTTCAAGTATAGTTGAAACTGTAAGTCTGTGTGTGTGTGTCACATATCATAGTTACCTAGCTTTATGAGAAACTGGAGAGATTTGATAACTTCTCTTTGTTCTGATAATTACCAGGGCAAGTATCTTTTAGAATGAAGATGTCTGGCTAAGAACTCTGCTGTTAAAGACGATCGCTTTACAAACCTTGTAATATCAGCCAAAAGCAGACCCATAGATGAGCAAAAAGATTAATCACAAAGCTTTGAACAAAAGTAAGTAAATGACAGAAATATGGATAATATTTCACAAAGAACATATAATCTTTAGGTGCTGGGGTTTCTTCTGCGATGTACATTCTATAATGGCTATCAATTCCTTTATCACTAAATACCCACTGAGCTCTAAACCAAGAGGAGGGATGAAATCCTGTCTACACAATATCAAGACAGCCAACTGATATTCCATTTGTTTCAACAAGTATTTACAGAATGCTTTCTATATGCTAGGTATTAAGGTAGGAGATAAGGATATTTCCTTAGAGAGTAAAATACAACTCCTAAAGTTTGGTTCAAATGTGAACTCTTCCATTGTGCTTACATGTAATCTAAATTAAATATTATTACATAATAACTGTATCTGCTTTCATGGGTGATTGTGAAGATTAAATGAGAATCCATACTTAAGTCACTTAGAACCAAACTAGGTTAGAGTAAAATGTTCAATAACTATAAGCTATGGTGACTTTAAAAATTGTACAGATTTCTTTGGAAACATAAAAGTGAGAAACTTTGCTATACGTGACTCTTATAAAAACACTTCCTAGGGAGAAGATGCCAGGCAAGGAAGAGAAACATTTCTGGCAGAAGAAATAACAATAAAAGTTAGTGGGATGTGACACTCATGGAGAGTTCCCCTTGCTTTTCCCAAAATGTAAATTCAGAGGCAGTTCCTCAAAGTTCAACGTAGCCATTGGGTTGTGCACATTAAAAGCTAGATCAAAACCTCCACATTTATTTAGATCCCACAGAAAGAGCAGAATTGGGGCAAATCAGATCATACAGGCCGCATCAGCAATGAGAACCCACTGAAGCATTTTATGTAGGTAAATTGCATGATCTTATTAGCCTTCTTAAGAGTTCACATTAGCTCTGGGAAGACTAGTTGACATGGAGTAAGAGTAGAATTAGAGGTGCTATTCAGAAGAATATTACAGAAGAAAATAACAGTGCATTAGGCAAAAGACCATTAGCTAAAGATATAGATTATAGAATTAGATAAAAAGTGTGGATCCAAATAACACTTCAGATGTAAAATTCTCAAGGCAATATTGGATTAGCTTTGTGAAGTAAAGTGGAAAGATTTACAAAATGAATTCATTTTTATACTTGAGAAATTGATGGTATGGTTCAATTATTTAACCAAAAACATAACAACAACAACAACAACAAAAAAGCAAAAGGAACAAGAGATTCCAAGGGGAAGATTATGAATCCAATTTGAACAGAATAATTTTGAAATGCTGATAGCAAAGAGAATTTCTCCAAGGAGAAATATCAAATGAGTACTGGGACATTTTTGTGAGATTCTAGGGAAAGAAGTCTAGGATAGAGCCTTCAATGTACACATAATATGGCAGACCCTTATGGTAGAAAAGAAATTGCCCGGGGGCACAAGAGGAGAGACCTTAGGACATAACCACAAAGTCGCTTCAGCATTTAAAGATTAGGGAGAAAACAAGAAATCTCTAAAGGAAAATGAGAAGTAGCCAAAGTGACAGGAAAATCATGGAATTTTACTTTCATAGAAGCCAAGGAAAACCATGCTACCCATGCCAAATATAACAGAACTAAAGAAAGTTCAAACATGGTCTTTTGAAGATGTTAGGTCCGTAGTGGCCTTGCCAAGAGCCAATCAACGAAATGCTATGAGTAGAAGTAGATGGTTCTGAAAATGAAGTGCCCGTGGGAGAAGAGGAAGTCTAACAATGAAATGCAAGAGCCTACTGGTGCAATAGCTGGAAGGGCCTAGCAGATCCTGAGCGGATGTGGGTAGGCTCCTGCTAAGATGGAAGAGACTAAAGCATGTTAAAATGCCTGGTATACATGAATGATCGCAACTGTTGGAGTCTAAAGCACCAAATTTTCAACTTTTAAGATAGTTCAACTATTCCTACTTTTCAGAAAACTCTCCTGATTCTTGGAACAAAGTTAGGTATTCGTGCAAAAATCTTTGTAAACCTCTATTAAACTACTCATATTCAAATTAGTAGGTTTTTGTTCACTTATTAATATAAAATGTACTTACTTACAGGGATTATCTGTTACTACCATATCAGAGATGCTCAGTTCACTAGTCAAATGATAGGGTTTAACCTTTGAATAAAGTCAATTCCACTTAGTAAACACAAATGTCCAATTTTCTTTATTTAAAAAAAAAAAAAAAAAAGCCTGGCCTGAGTGAAAGATGATGGGTTTTTTCAAATACCAAGATAAAGATACTTCTATTCTGTACTTGATCTTATTAAAATATGTCAGGATAGATAAAACTATACCCACTAAAGAATTGCTTCTCTTTCCTGAAAGTATGATATTTTACACAATATTTTTATCCTCCACTGAATCTAGCAAGATAGTGAACATAAGGTAGGGAGATCAGTATGTATTTACTGATAGATCTTTCTTTTAATTGTATGAAATCTTGTTCATACAAAATAAAAAACATTGTCAATGAATTTTGCAGCTAAACAGTTATTTATCTTTGGTGCTAGTTGAACAGCTTGTATCACCCATCAAATTGACAAAAGAACGTTCACACAAAACACCAGGAAAATTAATCATGGTGGATAAGACCATCCATTTGCCACATAAAATAGATGCATTGGTCTTTTTGCAATATGCAATTTACTTTAACTGTTGGCTAATTAAATTGCCAATTTAAGTTCTAATTGTTTAAATTTGTTGGTGCTAGAAACTGATAATAAAGTTAATTTGTTCACAGGAACACCTCTGATAGGCCAAAATGTTAGACAGTAGCATAGAAACATGACTTTTTCTAGGAGGAAAAATTTATAGGGTAACCACTTTATTGTCTCTGAGATGAATCAGAACAGGACATTTCCATTCTATGCAAAATACAGTCGTTTTATTTTGTTATTGCTGGTCCTACTGCCTCAGACACAGGTGTACTTAGAGAGCTAAGTAGTCAGAAAAACAGCTAGAACTCTAGCACTGTGACTTTCAATCTTTCCTGTCTAGAAAAGCCTAGCAAAAATTGCTGTTTCCTTTTCCAGTATAAATAGACAAGTCGCACTAAAAGTAAATTCATCTGGCAGAAGTCACCAATTCTCCTACATTGGTGTTTTCAGAAATGAAATAATAGTTTGTGAAAGAAAAAATTTAAGAGGGCACACTTAAATCTATGAACCCAGGACAATTCTTCATTAAAAGCATGTATCCTATCATTAGGAGAATGACACTTTTAGGTTTGAAGCAAAGGAAAACTCTTTCAGTCATTCTGGCATATCTAGAAACCCAAGGGAAGTTGAGAATTGCACATTTATTTCAAGCTATAAAACAAACTTCTGTGAGGGTAGTAAAGTCTAAGTAACTCAGGTAAAGTTGGCCACATAAGCATATTAACCTAGCTTTCCTTCCAAAGTCCCACTTAACTGACCAATAGATATTCAGATTGGAAATACTGGTCTCACACAGTTTTGTATGAGCAAAATTTCATATAACAGAAAACTCCATTGCTTCATACTAGAAACGAAGAATGGAAAGCTTCTGTGGAAATCGAAAGTAAGAAGATACTTCAACCACCTTTAACTACAGACCAGATTCATAGACAAGGGCAGAAATCATGGCCATGGATAGGTTTATGCTTTGTCTTTGCAGATTAACAACACAAGACCCATAATCAACACTGGAAGTTTCCATGGTTTGCTTCAAGCAAAGGTATAGCTAAGGCAGACATGGAAGTAGGTGTATGAGAGACAATCTGTATTGTAGAGCAGAGACAGAGCTTCATGCCTCAGGTCCCTGCAGCATCAGCTCCCTCTCTGATCCTTGCATACTGGTGATATACTGTGATATTTTTGTTGATTTAGTTCTTTGCTTTTTCCCTACTTCCTTCTGTCTAGACTCAAAGGACCTCTGTGAAACATTTGGGGAGAACAGGAAGCATACCAATTTCTAACAGAACCGACTCAACTCCTACAAAAGTTGGCAAGCAGAGGCACCCTTCTGGCAGTAAAAGAAAACTGAAAAATTGTGAGATCTAAAAATTTGTGGAGCATAAATGAAGGGGAGAATTGTGAAACATACACATTTATATATAGTTTCAACAGGTATTTTTTGAGTACTTGCAATATGTCAGTCACTGTGATAGTTTAAAGAAAAAACAGGAGTACTGAAGGAGAAAGGGTTCTCCTTCTGAGGAAGAAGTGACTGTCTCTGATATTCATTATTCATCAAATAAAACTTTAGAAAATATCTAATCTGAATCAGCAAGGGTGCAGGGACCACTGAGTTGACAGTGAAGTAGATAACAATGTAAGATTAAGAACTAGTGGGAATGAAAACATAGTCACCAAATTAGAAAGCAATGGACACAGTTAAAAATGGAAAACCAAATCAGTAAGGTACAAGTATGTTTGGAAAATTCACATAGAATTCTCATGAAAATCCTTTAAGAGTGCAAACTATGAGACAAAACAGAAGCAAAAGGCAGAAAGAGAGATATCTTGGTACTTCTATTTGTGATTAGTAGGAATCTCAGAATAAGAGCAGCCAACAGCCAAAGATAGGGTGAGAGGGGAAAATGCTGATGCAAGGAAGCTCTCTATTCTTTGAGGAATTGATAACTTGTTTCTTATATTAATATGAAAATTATAAGAACCAAAAAAAAGCCCCCCAAATTTGAAAAAATAGAAAAGTTAGAGGATTTACACAATCTGATTATAAGACTTCCTATAAAGCTATCTTATTCAATACATGTATGGTATTGGTCTAATGATAGACAAATGCATTGGGACAGCATGGAAACTCCAAAATGGACTTACCCTTTTAGGTGCAAAAGATTTCTGACAAAGGCAAAAAAATCAATTTTGTGGAAGAAAGGAAAGTCTTTTCAACAAATAGAGCAGATAACTGGATACTTGTATGGGAGGAAAATCTTTATCTTATGTATAGTACTATTTAAAAAAACTAATTCACAGTCAAATGAAGGCCCCAATTTATGAGCTATGAAGAAAACACAACAGTTTTCACAGTATATTTGAGTCAAGCAAAATTTTTTCCTAAAGCATTAGCAATAAAATACAAAATAAAAAAATTAGTTTTTATGAAAATATAAGTGTGGCTCATCAAAAGGCCCTGTCATGTAACTTACTAGTTGAAACACAAATTGTGAAAAATACTCACAATACTAACATATGGTAAAATATGTGTATTCAGAATATATGATATTCCTAAAAGTCAAAATATAACCATAAATGGTACTAAAAAAATGAACAAAAGACTTGGACACCTCACAAATAAGATACATAAATGGCATGCCATGTTTTGCCTCTATTTTCTATGTATTTATGATTTCAAATATTACATTCATGTTTTTACCCATTTAGAATCATTTTTGTCTAAGATATGAGATGGTGATCTAGTTTAATCCTTTGGCATGTGGCTCTACAGTTTTTGCACACCATTTGTTGAGGAGATCTTCCTTTCTTTATTGCATAACCTGGCCTCCTTTGTTACAGATTAACTGTCCATGTAAGTGTGAGCCAATTCTATTTCACTGGCCTGCGTGCCTGTATTTGTTCCAGCAGCATATTGTTTTAATTACCATAGCTGAGTATTATAGTTTAATGCCTACGGGTGTGATATAACTGCTCATTTTTAAAGAAGATTTATTTATTTATGCTTACAGAACTGGGGTACAGGCCAGAGGTATGGTAGGTGAGAGGATTCACCAGAGACAGAGTGGGGAACAGAACAGGCAGATCTACTGAAATATGCTGCTGAGGGGAGCAGCAGGCCGGTCAAGAGAGGTCTACCATGCTTGTGGGTCAGCTCCCTGGCTGGGAAACAAAAGAACTCATGCTGCAGTGGCTTCATAGAGCTTCAGAATGCGATGTTTTAACATGTGGCACCACCAGGGAGAGTCCTACCTGCTCATTTTTTTTTAAGTCAGGATTTCTCTGGTTATTTGGGGTCTGAAGCCTCCATATGATTCTCTCCAGTCATGTTCTTCTGGCCTTTCACCCTTTCAGGCATCTAATTCTCCCTCCCATATTAATTTTCTCTTCCCCCTAGTCACAAAACCCTATCATCATTGTTCAGCCTTGGAGAACATGCTATTCCCTAGCAATATCCTTAACACCTAACAAAAAGGGAGGAAGCCATACATGAGCACTGCTCCTTTACCTGTCACAGCCTTGGGCCCAGACTTAAAACATTGGTATACATGAAACCAAGAACAGAGAGGAGTGAAAAGTTTGACTATATTCCTACAAATGGACACTGGATAGTAAATGCCTTGCTTCCTCCCATGAGGCCATTTGGGCAATGCAGGATCTTACAGTGAACACAACCTATGCGTAGTATGGTCTCCCTACCTCACATTCAATCCTTCTTCCATTACAGGCTTTAAAATACTTGATAGGAGCTATCACGCCCTGTCTGTCCTCTTTCCTCTAGGCTAAGTTTCCCTTGATCCTTCAATTAGAAAGTAAGTATGCCTGAATGGATCCATTTGAACAAAATTCCCAGTAGCCTCACTGAAGCAGGGAACCCCATCTGTAGCCATCAGTATAAACATTAAATAGGAAAATCCCTTTGATACCATCTACAAGACAGCCATCAACACAGTGGGTCTTGTTAAACAAAGTCATTAGCACTAGAATGATGACAATTATACAAACTAAAAGGTAAAAAAAAAAAAATAGGTTGCTTTCTTTTACAAGTAAACTATTTGGCATTGTCCATAATGTTTTCAAGGTTCTAGCCTTATTGTTCAGGAAATTGTAAGCTCTTTGAGGGCACAGCCAATACTTCTTTCCCAACAACCATCCTGCTGAGACATGCACACACAGTTTGTACTTATACATCCTAAAGGAGATTTTGTGGATTAAATGTATGTTTCACTCCACCGCCTTTAAAGGCTAGAGGTGTGCACCAAAACCTGCACTGGAATATACAGTTTGTGCTAAAATACAAGCAAAAACTAACATGACGAATGATGTAAATTTAAGAGGAACAAAATTCACTTTCACGCAGAATTAAGGTATGTTTTGAAGGTTTGGTCATTATTAGATGTAGGTGGGGAGGAGACATATTTAATAAATGTCACTTGAGTTTCTAGGTTTGGATAACAGGAAACTATACTGAAATGGGGGAAAATGGAGAGATTGTCTTTTGTGATTACTTTCTCTAAGTTAATCCTTCTAAGCTATTAATCTAGGCCAGTGGCTCTAAACAGAGCATGCCTCCCCTACTCCCATAGGTGTTCTTGGGAAAATTGAGATGGGGAAGTTTGGGGTTTTCCTAGTGCTGGTATTTTTTTTTAATTCGGTATCCCAGATAGTAAACATCCGTAGATGCATTATGACAGTCTCACAAAACAGATTAGAATTGTTTTATCTGGGTACCAGATTGAGAAATCTTGACCTAGGTCTATGATTATTCCATTCCATTCGAAAAAACAATATTTACTTACATTTTAAGATATTAGAGAATAATAACAGGTATCTCTAACTGGATATTATAGAGTTTACATGGACCTCCTATTTTCTTTTTCAGTGATGGAGTATTCCCTATTTTCAACCCCGTCAAGATACTGGAAGAATTCATTTTCCATCTCTTGTGCCATCCTGCTTTTCTATTCACCCTGTTGCACTAACCAACAGGGCTCCCTCATTTAATCCATTTAAAACCCCACAAGAGGTTAAACATCAGGATAGCTATTTTCCATTCCCACCTAAGATTTACTAACATAAAATTAAACTGTGATCAATAACCGTATTAAAGAACAATTATAAATTTTTGTACAGGGGACCATAGGGTTGCCCTCTCCTCAATCTAGAAGCTGTATAAAATATTCTTCAGCAAAGCACTATATTTAAAGGTGTTGTATTACACCTAGAGTATGACATTAATATAAAGAAACAAGATTTGGTGTTTCTAACTGCAGGGAAAATAGGAAGCCAGTGCTCCTGAGAACAATGAAATGGACAAATACCCTCTGTGTCATTCACCGTAGGCAAGAAATGTAGTAAAGGAGAAATGTAAATCAGTTGCTCAGCTGGTCGTGGAAAAACTGTGACTGCTACGGTTAGCCAATAATACAGATAAAAAATGAGATCACCACTACATTTGTCTTCAAATACTTTTTTTTCTCTTGAACATATAATATTCTGATGTCTATATTGCACAAATATAATGAAATTCTGTTTATCCTATTTAACAACATGCTTAAGGAGGATACGTGATTAGAAACAGACAAGCAGCAATAAGTAGTAAGAGGGAAAATGATCTTTTATTCATTCAAAATGTTAAAGATGTCTACTCTTTAAGATTATGTTGACTTGAGAATTTTTTTCAGCTCTGAAGGAATATATTTAAAACAGTAGAGTACATTTCAGAGTTTTCAGATGTAATTATACCTAGGAATGCTTACACAAAATAAGATTCAACTTTTGTATGTATAGATACCTTTTACCAAGATATATATTGAAAAGATATTTTAGTTGTTGCATTGTTTAAGCAGTGCAGCTAGGATGTGATGTGATTCATGAGTGCAACATTATCCTGATAAGACTTCATTATTCTGCATTCCCCTCATACGCTCCCTTAAAGAGACAATAGAATGTCCAATAAAGCTTGAATCAATAGAATAAGACAAATTAGCGCTGGCAAAATGCCTGCTTGTCATTGTTCCAGAGGTAAACTTAAAGCTTCAAGACGCTTTCTTAATACACATTTTGATAAATTCCACTCAAAATCAGATTTTCAACTATTTTTGGCCAGTTCCAATGTAGTCTGTAAGCTACAAAAATAGACTTGGAGTCACATTACTCCAAATTGATTATTTAATCCTTTCCACATGTATTTGAAGAATATAAGTATTTACTTAGTATAAATAAAGTATAAATTATTCTATTTAATGGATGTAACCTAAAATATAGGAAAGTAACCTATTGTAAGTATTCTAGAATAAATTACTACGTGGCATATATAAAGATATGTGCTCAAATTAAAATGTGTTCTACAAATTCTTTATAGAAAATTCTAAATATGAAATTGGGTAATTTAAAAATGTCAAATATAGATAAGGGAAAACTTTAAAGTTCTTAACAGTAAGTTCAAAATTAAGGTTATATAATTATAAAAATATAGAGGACAGCCCATAAATTTTTAGTTATTTGATTGGATTAAAAATAATAGATGGATATGAACCGAATACTCCATACCTTTAAACTTTATTTAAAAATGAAATAGATGAAATATTTAGACTTATTCAGAAAAATTCCTGAATTCTCTTAACTACTTAGTACTTTTACATCTTACATATGTACTCACTCATTCAACATTTATTAAACTCTTACTAAACACTAGGATCTGATAAAATTTCAAAAGTAATCATTGAATGACTTTCCGTAACCATTACATATGTGTGTATATAATGTTAATATATTAAATGTTACAGTATACATTATATTATTCTTATTTTCTGCCTATTCATAAAAATATATAAAATATATATTGATATAATTAGTCAGCTGGCAAAGTAAGCATGATAATAGTGTCTGGCTTAGCACTTTCCCTACCTAGGAGAAAAAGCTTTGGAATTGCAAAATCCCTGGGGGAGATGCTGTCACACACGCCTTTCGGGAAGGATTAAGAATCTCAGAGCAGCTGGGACTCATTTTCAAATATAAAACTGGCATGAAAGGCTTTACATGAATGACTAAAATTCTAAGTTCATATAAGTTAGAAGAGCCTAAAAGAGGGATGCATTAATCTTGATGTTAAACCAAAGAAAACTGATTAAATCACAAAATGGGCAGATTTATCTTCTGACTCTTGCAAGCCCTTGAAAATGAAAAACAAGATGTTTGTCCCTACTTATCAGTCCTTTTACATATCATAGCTGTGGGATGATGAGAATTAAAGGTTATGTAAGAAATGCCACAGGTTAAACTAAAATAATCAAGACTACAATTTCTGTTAAAATCTTTCACAATATTAGACAACACCCCATAGAGAATGCCAGAGAGAGGATGACTTTATGTGGTGACTTTACCACTCATTACTGTGAGCCAATGAATGATTTCTGAACCCATCTCACCAATCAAGTATGTCATCCTCCTTCAAAAAAGAAACTAGTGTACAGGGGAAATTTCCTTTCAATACTGCCTGTCGGAGTTTTGGGCTCAGTTCCCTCAAGAAAATCAAAAGGTTACAAAGAGTCCCTCAGAAACTAATTTTATGAAAATGTATTAAATGCTTTCATATTACTTATATATTCTTGGGAGGACAAAACTATCATTTTTCCAGAATAGTTTCCAAAATTAATAACTTACCCAGATCACTTGGCTAGTGTCTCTCTTTCCTACTGAAAGCCACTAACAATTATAATGATGACATCAACCATCTGTTCTATTGACTTGATGGAAAGTCATCGTAAGACATATAAATTTTATCAAATATATCACCTCATGTGTGCATATGAACACTTGTCTAGTGAGAAACTTTGTTGCTGAGAGGCACTTTAGAGCATCCTGAGGAACCCTGACCCAAGCACCAATGCTGAAGGAGGTCTTCTTACCAGGTCACTGCATGTCTACGTTCCCCATCATATCCCAGGCACTGGAGCAACAGGCAAAGCCCTGTTCTTAAAGGCTTTTAGGACGTAGTTATAGTCAATAAACAAAAAAAGTATGTCAGCAAGAGAAGTTTATACAGGGATAAGAATAATGGAAAACACTAAGGCTTCTTGATGTGATAGTGGAGATCACCAACTAAAGACAGGTGACAGGAATGACTTTGAGTAAATGGTCAAGGAAAGTTTTTTTTTTAAAGATTTATTTATTTATGCTTACAGAACTGGGGTACAGGTCAGAAGTGTGGTGGATGAGAGGATTCACCAGAGACAGAGAGGGGAGCAGAATAGGGAGTAGTGTATGCTGAAATACACTACTGAGGGAAGCAGCAGGCAAGGCAGTAGAGGTCTGCCACAACATGTGGACCAGCTCCCTGACTGGGGATCGAACTCATGCTGCAGTGCCTTCTGAGAGCTTCATAGCCCGGTTCTTTAACCCATTGAGCTACCAGGGAGAGCCCAGTCAAGGAAAGCTTTCTAAGGAAAAACCACTTAGAGAGAGGAAGACACTTCTAATACAAACCTGAACAATAGCACATTAAAAGTGTTACATAAAGGACTAGAAATGAGAAATTCCACTTTCAGTTTTTATAGAATCTATTTTATTCCAAGAAAATCGCACTATAAGATGTTACCATCAGTTAAACAGCTTACTCCTTTGTAAATAACACATGGTAAACCAGTGGGGAAGGGCATGCGACTAATGATGAATCCCGTGGTGCTGCTCTGTGATGAGGGATGAATGAATGAACACACACCAGTGCCTACTAAATGCCAGGTTCTAGAAAATGTTCTTTTATGTTCTGCTTTCGCTGAACAAATACATACATTGTTAATTCAGCAATTTATGTCATGTTCCTCTATATGCCAGACACTTTACCTTGAACTGGATTCAATGATGAGCCTGATACAGTATTATCTACAGAGTTTTAGTCCAGGCTTAGGGAAGTTAACAATTAAGCAAGTGGTTGACATGCAGCTTGATCAGTACCATCCAAAAAGTAATACTGAGGCCCTCTATGTGCATGTGGAGTTGCTCTTAGGCCATTCGGGGGGATCAAGAAAGACTTCTGAGGCCTCCCTGGAGACTCAAGGATAAAGCACAGCACTATGAAGCTAACTCAACCACTGCAGCACGAGTTCTATGCCCAGCCAGGGAGCTGACCCACATGACAGAGCCCCCTACTCCCTCTCAGCAGTGTGTTTCAGTCAATCCACCTGTTCTGTTTCCCACTTTGTCTATGGTGAATCCTCTCATCCCCTATACTTCTGGTGTGTCTATACCCCAGTTCTTGTATGCATAAGTTAATAATTTAAAAAAAAAATAATAAAGACTTCCTAGATGGCATGATACTTAAGATATATAGAAAATAGCTGGCATATACAACTGACAATGGCCTGGAGAAGGAGAATCATAAAGCTGGTACAGAAGGTGAGGAAAACCGTAAACCAGAGCCCTGCAGTATAGACTATAGGACAAACAAAAGCATTGTCTCCTCACTGTTTAAACACCAGGAACTATTGGAAAAACATGGTGCATTTACCACCTGCACCAAAAGCTACTGCCAGTGGGCAGCCCATACTCAGGTGCCAGACAAGTTGAATAGTCCAATCAGGGACCCCAGAAGTAGATAAGAAGGAAGCACTGGAGGGATCCTTGGACCCCAGGAGCCAGTTCCTAATCTAGACTTGTTGCATTCTGTACCTGAGTAGCAGAGCTCCAAAGAGCGTTTTGCAGGGACGGGGAGGCTGGGCCTGCCTCCATTCTTGTCACTGCAGTTGCCTGGGAGGAGAGCTGAGGTGTTCCAGAGAGCTGTTTGTCCAACCTCAGCACTGCCTTTGGGTACTGCTGCACCTTTGCTATTTTCTGTTCCAGAATCCAGTTGTTCATCTGGATCTTCAGACTGTTGCTGCAAGTTGCCACAGCACTGTCTCGGCTGACCACTTGTGAATTCCTCCAGCTGCCACGCACTTCAATCCTTGTTGACAGGTTGGTAACAGATTGGCCTCTTGGGGGTGTGGGTGACTTCTGCACACTGTGGACTCCATCTAGGGTGAGACAGATAGCTACTATGGCCTTAGTAACTTTCTGTTTCCCTTGTTTGTTAAGTAAGCCTCATTAGTGTTGTGTCCTGAAACTGAGTGGTCATGTATTAGGCATGGGTGAAGAACTCACAGTGGCCTGTGAGTGTTCCTGTCTTTGGATGGCCACAGTATCTATCTGGCTCTGCTTCAATAAGACTACAAAATCAGCAGCAACAACAGATCACGCAGAACTTTGTATGTTGAGCTTAAGAAATTTGGATTTTAGGTGGGGGCAATAGAGAAACACTAAAGAGCTTTAACAGAAAACGGACATGACAGATATCTAAATTTAATAGAAAAAAAACCTCTCTAACCTCTCTAACATCAATATGGAGATTCTAAACGGGAGGAAAACAGAGGCAGGTTGACACAAAGTAAACATAATCCATACAAGTAGTTTGCTATGAAAACCGGAAGGTTTCCACTGAGTTGGATTTCTACCCAAAGCTCACAGTGCAGTGCTTTAAATGAGCTTAAGCCTTACTTACAAACTTTACTCACATTTTTAATCTGAGGTGGTGGATTTAATCACATTAGCTTGCATTGTATTACTACTTCACTTATTTTGAAATGGGATTTTTTCACTGAGTCAGCATGGCCACATTGCTTAGCTCCGGAAAACATGTCAATCCATATGCCCCTCAAAACTGCCATTATCACGCATGGCATCAGATTTTCCTAGGTGATGTGAAATTAAATCATGACTCTTTGCCATGTATTCTAATCAGCTAGCTACTCTGCTCACTGTTTTCAAATGGTAATCAACTCGGCTTCAAATGAACAGTTACATATTCAACTTGCTCCATGAATTCTATGAATGCATTTACCATTACAAGTTATAATTATATTACCTTCAGAAGTCATTTACAGCAACTGAGCAAACTAAGAAAAATTCTATGAGCCTTGTGTCACAGTGCAATTAAACACTATGAGCCACAGACTCTGTTTCATATTCTAGACTTTATCAAGGTATATTTTCTGAAAGATTTTGGGAACACATACAGACATTGTTCAGGTTACAGCTTTATATGTTTAGATTATGGACCAAAATTAATCAAAGCAAACAGGTAACACATTATATTTTGTTATGTGACATATTAAATACATCTCCAACAGAAGGAAATCTGCTTTTTCAAAAGAAAGAGGTAGAAATGTCTATAGGGAAAGATGTTTGGGAAGAGGCAATTAGTACTTTTACAACATTTTTATATATTTTGACCTAGCGCATCTATTTCACCCTAAATACTTGTGAGAAGGACCCATCTTCCTCTGATCAGAGTCCTTCAATTATAGATAGGTAGTCACAAAAGTAAATATAGTGTTAGTTCAATTAGTGTTAGTTCAATTAGATGGGAGGTCTGTGGCAGCTTCATGCACACAGCAGAGTTGGTTCTCACTGCTGGCCAGGAGCTCAGTTTGGATTGTGGGCCAGAGTTCATGAGGAATCCTCTCTGTGTGATGGTTTAGGCTTGCTCACAGCATAGCAATTGGGTTTCACAAAGAAGAAAAGTAAGAGGAGGCATTCCAAAATATAAAACTGGCCTTTGAACACTTAATGTGATAGATAGAATAATATACTCCCAATGAAATTCATGTTCTAAGCCCTAAAACCTATGAATAGTTTACTTTACATGGCAGAAAAGATTTTGTAGATGTGACTAAATTAAAATGAGATGGGAAGATTAGCTTGGATTATCTAGTTAGATCCAGTGTAATCATGGGAATCTTTATAAGAAGGAGGCAGGAATAAGAGAGACTGAGAGGTATAATGCTTTTAGTTTTGAAAATGGAGAAAGGGGTAATGAGCCAAAGGATGAAGGTAACTTGAAGAAGCTAGACAAGGCAAGGAAATAGATTCTACGTTCAGAGCCTTCAGAAATAATGTGGTCAGGACACCTTGATTTTTAGCCTGGGGAGACTTCTGACTTACAAAACTATAAAGTTTGTTTTGTTTCAAGTCAGTAAAATGTGTGTAATTTGTTGAGATAGTAATAGGAAAGTAATACACTTGTTACGCTTCTTTTCTTTATACCACAGGATTATATCACAAGACTAAAGACCAGGACCAGTGAACTGAATTTATGGAATTCTGCCTTGTTGTAACAATCCACTACCAAAATAACAATTCACCATAAGAATTATTTCAAGTCTTTCCTGTGATTTAGTTCTCTACTGCTGCCATAATAAATTACCATGAACTTAGCGACTTAAAATAACACAAATGTAGTATCTCACTGTTACTACAGGGCACACATCTGACTGAGTTTTATAAGCCTTACCATGCAGCTGCATTGCTTACAGAAAGAGTTCAATCCCAAGCCCTTGCATGTTGTTGGCTGAATTCTGTTTCATGGGGTTTTAACACAAGGGTCCTATTTTTCCTCCAGGGGCTGTCTTAGCTCTAAAGTCTTCTCCCCAATCCTTGTATGTGACCCCTTGGATATCATAAACACCAATAGCACATTAAATGTTTCTCACACTTGAAATTCTCATTTTTTCCCTTCTACTGCGTTGTCCTCTGCTGGAGAAAGTTCTATGTTTTTAAGGGATCATGTGCTTACAGTGGACTCACCCATGATAATTTCCCTATCTTTATCTAACATCTGTATCTTTAGTTACCTCTGCAAAGCTCCATTTGCTATTTAACACAACATATTAACAGTTTCTGGGTTTAAGGAACAGAAATCTTTGAGAGTCATGAATCTCCTAAACTGTCTTATGGCCATTCTCTGAAACCAGAATTTTATGCCAAAAGAGGACAGAAGTGCAGCACCAACCTATTCAGTACCCTATGTAGAAACAAACCTCAAAGGCACTATTAGCATTGACACTCATCATCATTCAGCTGTTCACTTGCTCCATCAGCATCTCCAGGAGACAATTTATTTGAGATGTTACTCCTCTGAAATTAGTCATGGTTGGGTATTTCATAGTCAACTATGCCCCATCATCAAAGGGCAAGGATTCTCAAAACAGCAACAGTATTTTTTTTTTTGCAATATACACATACATTGCTCTTAATAATGAAGCCAAACAATAATTTAAAACCAATTCAAAATGAACTCATGGCGCCTATGGTAGACTGCATACCTATAACATTGGTTGCATCTTCATCTCTCTGTTTACTTATAAAGATTTTGGATACATTATTTCTGTTCTGAATTGACAAGTAAGTGGTTTCTTCATTGTCAAACGTAATGTAATTAGAGCATGCAGGGTAAACTGTGATGATCCCGTGCTATAAACTTGGAAAAGCAGGTCTCTTACTTATTGATACATAGAGATAAAGGTGTAGTTGGTAGGTTGAAGCAACAATATATTTTTTAAAGAATCCAGTGCCTTATTGATTAATTTCAAAATAATAATTTAAAAATTATATTGGAGATTCAAGGACCCTCTTCAGAAAACAAAGCCATGATAATTAAGCTAAGAAATGCTTAAAATTTTCCAAAGTTAGTTAGGAGAGTTTTATTGATTTCAATATTCTTGTTAGTTGTTATTCACCTAGCAAAGAAATATATTCATGAATGAGCTAGTAGAAGGAGGAAGGAAAGAGCATAGTATTTAACGGAAATTTTCTTATCAGCAATGCAAATTCAAGTTCTGTTGAGAAACAGAAAATCTCAGAGCACCACTCTTACCACTAACAATGAGAGAGACAATTTATAGAATATCAGAGCAGAGTGGAAAGAAGTTCAGAAGACTTTGGTCTAACTTGGCACAGTGAGGTAGAAGAGAGCCTCCTTCTGGTCAGTTAAATAGAAGAGAATTTTGTTTTTCACTGAAACTTCTCTGTCTATTTATAGCTGAAATGGCAATTAATTCCTTTTATTGAAAAGATCTTCAGCATTACTAAAAAAAGAGCAATGAAAATAATTACTACTGCAACTGAAATGTGCCCAGACACACACTTCCAAGGAGGTTCTGTACTGTTTTAATGACTTGGTAATCATTTACACAATTATCAAATGCCAAAAACTAGGTAATGATTTTACATAATTATCAAATGCCAAAAATACACCCTAGGCATTAAATAAATTCTCAAATTATGGGCAGAATTAGAACAGATTCTGTAAGCTAAACAACTTGAAAATTATTTTTAAATGAAAATGATTTTCAAATATTCATTAATACAGTATAGACCAGATGCAGGTTTCAGATGTACATATATTTTTAAAGATGCAATGCTTCACAAATGTGTGTGTCATGCTTGCACAAGGGTCACATAGTCTTCAATGCATCATTCAAATTTTGGAATATGTGCTCCTGAAGCTAGCTCTAGATTAATATTCATTATAATAAATGTACTATCAGAACATAAATCCTGATTTGTATATTTTAATTTACAAATACATCAATTTGATTAATGGAGTCATTTTTCTCTCCAAGCATGTTAAATCACATTCATAACTGAGTCCCTGAAATAAATTTTCAGCTCAGTCAGAATACATCCTGCCAAAAGAATGTTTGGCAAATAGTAGATAGTCAATAATCACTGAAAATAACAAACATGCATTCTAGTAAGGCATATACAGTATAGATTTTCAACCTCCTACAAATTATTTAATTGAAATGTTAACAGAAGTACAGTTAGTGCCTCATCCAACTTGCTTAAGAGTTGCTTCATTACTTGAAATGCATTATGGGGAGACATTAATTAATATCAATCGAGCTTACTATGAAATTAAAGCAATGTTATCAGCAATGTACTCTGAGACTATATAACAATTTAAAGTCACTGTATTCCTTGTTTCCTCAGTGTACACTGATATTTAAATGCATGTCATAATGTATAAATAATCATTTATCAAGAAGAATCAAAGTGCATCCTTTCAACTTGCATTGAGAAGGCTTCCTGAATTCTCATTCATAGATATCAAATGAGGGTGTTCCCCTGTACTAGGTACTGTTCCAGGCACTGAATACACAGAGGTTAAGACATATGATTCCTGTCCTCAAGAAGTTTTATACCTAATACTCTTAAGTAGAACAAGGTATTATCTGTGCTAAGACAGAATGAAGATACAAATGATGAAGTTGTGGGTGCAGAGTTAGGTATAGAGGAGAAAAACTGAGGAAAGTTCTCAGTTTTATACCTGAGCACATCAGTTCTCTGTTGTTCATGAAAACTGACTGCAGAAGGCTCTGGGACTGCTTTAGAATAATTCATGATCTTAGCATTGTCTGCAAAAAGACATTCGTTAGCCATGAAGCATACACTTTCAGATACCAGAAAGCAAATACCAGCCTATAACTTCCTACTGCATGCCACATATGGGCACATCTAATCACACATGCTATCCTACTTTATGCTCTAGATATTGTTTTCAGTTTGGTTTTTATTCACTAATGTCAATAATACTCAAGGTCTTGGGAATTTGACTCACTAGGACCAAAGCACCTTAACCCTTATTTCTCCACCCAATTCTCCAAAGAGATTTGCATGTCCTATATAAATACGTTCCTGGAGGTATGTTCTAAAATCCCAAATTATCTGAACTCAAGGAGTCACTGAGATCCCTCTTAACACTGGCTCCCTCTCTGGCAACCTCCCACAGGTTGTGAACACTATTATAGTTGGGCATGTCATTACCAGCAAGATTATGCCTCTACTTCTGTGTTGGTATGCTCTGTAGAACCTGTCACAGTGCCTCACAGGTAGCTCACCAGAGATGATTGGTAATAACTATAAACACAGAAACTCTTTACAGTTTACCAAAATGGTAAAATCCCAAGATTTTGCCATGTACTAGACATGGCAGGACAGACAGGATATGATTAAATATGTTCTATGCCTCTTATTCCCATTCCCACATCCCCACAGTATTTCAAGTAATAGACGTGTAGGTTCTTTATTTTTGCTTCCCAGAAAGAACAGAGGCTCCTATTGGTACCAAATAAGACAATTTATCAGCTTCAAGTAAGCCACCATATGGAACAGATTCTACCTGAGGCTTGTCTGGGTGAAGTCCAAAACGTAGTGGGACCTTATGTCCAATTTATGCAGGGCTCTGACTTACAAGGTAATACCCCAAGGTGCTCTTATGGATGCCAGAACTGTGTTAGTAGACCTAGACACAATAGTCCTAACCTGTAGCCAGTAAGCATAGAGGAAACTTTGATCTTACTAAAAGGCCACTGTTCTATAACGTGCACTCCCTTCTGGGCCCAAAAAGCTCCTATTTGTTGCAAGAGAATTATTTGTGAAATTAAGGGACAGGGGGCTTGTTTGCTCTAAGAAAAGCAAAGAATGAGCTCAGTAACTTACGGAAAGTATTATTTGACTATTGAGTGGTTTAATTTTGCACATGTTCTGATAAATGTTATCTCGCAGTGTTTTATGCAACAATCACCTTGTAAACTAAATTTGTTGACAAAGAAAAATCAGTTTGGGACACCCAAGACATTAGGGATACTGGCAGTTTTGTAAAATACCTGTAATGCTCTCTTCCCTAGCCTCATAGCTAGCCACCAGAAAGGAATATTCTTGCTCAAACATTCTCTTCTCAAGTGATTAGTTCTGTCAACTGATTACCTTCTGGGTAAATTTCAGTATCAAGGAGAAATAACAGTACTTACCCTGGTGCTATTTTGTTTAAGGAAAATATTATCTGACTTAGTTAATCAGTCTCTCATGTCTCATCTACTCCCAAACAATGGCAAATTAAGGAAAAGCAAATTACAGTGAATCTCCAGGGTGTGTGTGTGTACCTCTAAGTTCAGGCGCATTGTATTGAATGGTCAAGATGTATATATTAAAGTGGGCTCCTGGGAACTTTGGAGATTTACATGTTTCCCTTGCTTCTAACAGGGCTGGGAAATGCCACAGTGCAAACAATCCCCATCTGAAGTTTCTGCCATTATGATGCAAGTGGCGTTGCAATTAAATTGAATCAAGACAGCCTCTTCACTTGGTGAGTAGCTTGGACACTGGGGTTCCCTAGTGCCATTATCAAAAGTTTAAGGTAAGACTTTGTAACTGTAGATAGAAGTAAAAGATGGGTACATGACCTGTGATTAAAACTTACCAAATAATAACATTCCACTGCATATCTACCGCTAACCCCTTTCCTATATTGCTGAAATGTCACAAGACATAGCTTCTTAACCCAATTTCACAGATCATAAAATTGAACCAAAGTGAAATTAAAAAGTGGGAAAAATGATATATGAACCAAAATTAGCCTGACTCCAGGGTCAAGCTTTTCCACTATGTACCCACCACTGACTTTACATACTTCTAGAATATAGCCAGCCACCACCTCTCTTACAGTTTGAAAGCAGTTAAGACAATGCACATTATAGGGGAGGTGGTATACTGTGGGGCCAGTTGAGGTTTGTGGGCATCAATTTATCATTAAACCTATCAACATTATTGCATTTTTTCCCTACATGGCATTCAGTTACATTGATGTAGGCAATGAATAGGAAGAAGTTAAATTTACCAAGGGCTGGAATTTTGTCAGGCAAAAACAGTGCCAGAATTAAAGAGATAAACATGTATAAATAGAAATTACTTAACAATAGATGGAGAAATCTTAGCCAGGTAAAGATGGGTGTTTGGCCTATGGAATAGTAAGGTCAATTAACTGGGGTTCCTAATAGTGTTTATTAAATGTAGAGAACTACTAGAACAGAAACAACAAACTTAAAGGAACTGGAGCTATGAAAAGAAGTAACCAAAGAATAACACACCTGAAATTTAGTTACTGGAGAAGACAGAAAGAGTGAACATGAAAATTATAGTAAACTAAAGGCTAAAATCCTTAGTGTCTGGAGGAAGAGATGAAGAAGGAAGTAGACTAGTGTTAAAAAAAAAAAAAAAAGGTTAAGAGCAGAGGGGGTTGGATGGTGAGCTCAAAGTAATATAACCTATTTCTTTTTCCCCAATTATGTTCATTGTGCTTGGTTTAGGAGTTAAGGTTCAAACCTCACCATATGTACATTTTCATGCCCTTCTGAGCCCACCACCAAAGCCCCAGTGACTCTCCAAGCCTTTTTCTCCATTCTCACCACCCTTCCCTTCTGGTTGCCTCGGTTTTGTAGGCAGATGTCAAGGGTTTGTTATGGGTTTGGTTCTATCTAACGGACTGTTTTGTTTCTCTTTGTTCCACATATAAATGAAAGCACCTGGTATTGCTTTTCTCTTTCTGACTTATCTCACTTAGCTTTATCCTCTCTAGTTCTACCTGGGTTGTTGCAAATGGTGACAATTCATCTTTTCTTATAGCTAATGAGTAGCCCATTGTGTCTATATACATTTTCTGATATTTTTCACCATCCTTGGTACTAGGTTGTTTCCAAAACAACTTGACTAATACTGCCTATTTCTATGTTTTTCAGAGAAGGAGAGGGATTGAAAGTATTGATGAAAAGCAGATAGAAGTAAAGAAGGGTACCTGCCCTAAATAACTTTAGCCACACATGAACAACTAAGAGACCATTGCTTACATAGGAGAGGCTAAGTATAAAAAGGGTAAAGGAAGTATATTATTAAGGTAATGCTATCTTGCAGTAAGAAATAAATAAAACCCAAATGGCTTAACTTAGAAGTTTATTTCTTTCTCAATAAAATTCTTTCTCAATAGAATTTTATCTCCTAGAAGAAGAAAGACGTTTTATCAAGTAGTTATTCAAAGGCTGAAATTGATGGAAACTCGCCATCTTCAGTATATATTTCTAAGATAGCTATTAACATCAGACAGCAGAGAGGAGAACTTTGTATCATGAGCCAGGTTTGAAAGGAGCCAATTCCTGTTTCTCCCATTTAATGATTCCTCTGGGAATGGAGTCTATGTTGTGTCCAGAAATGAAAGGGAACAGATTTAGTGACTTGCAGTGAAATCCAGGGACAGTTTAAGCAGACTTTATTTCAAAATGTAGTTTTATCATGCACTGTTCTATGACCCTATGACTTTAAATAAGTCATGTAAACTTATTAATCCTTATTATAAAACTTGGATACATAGTAGTCTTCTACTTCAAAGGGTCAGGCAGAGCAGACAAATGGGGCAAATCTACAAGCAATCAAATTTAGAAAAGTAAATGCCATAAGAAGGAAGCAACAATTACCAGAGCAGTTTTCAAAAAGAGTGATGTCAGAATGCCTCAGTTCAACTAGCCAATTATTTGTTATGTAAGCTTAGCCAAGAAGAGATTATGCCGCCTTATAGGAAGTGTTATGAGGATGAAATGAGTGTTTCAGTGAAAGTTTGAGGATAGCACCTAGCACACAATAAGTTGAATGTAAGTGTTAACTCTTGTGATTTAAAGACAAGGATGATTACTTCCCATTGTGAGGACTGGGGACACTGACATTAGAACTCAATCTTGAACTTTGACACATGGGAAAGAAGTGTGAGGGCCGTTCAAAGTGACATAAACAATTCAAAGTTATATAGAGAAAAAATAATTGAAATATAGGTTATGTCAAAGGAAAACACAAGAGATGACTGTACAGGTGATTTTTAACCATGTAAGTTGAATGCCAAGCTAGGTAGCCCAAACCTTTATCCAGAAAGAGGAGAAGCTTTGTAGTCTGAACAGGGAATGATCAGATAAGAGCAGCAAAATGAATCAAGCAACCTTTCATTGAATGGACTATGGTGTAGAGACACTGGAAGCAACATGTCCAGGTAAGAAGTACAACTACTCAAGTGAGTTATTAAGGGTCAAAGAGACAGTTAGGTACAAAAGATATCATTCAAGCCTTACAAAGTGTGTAGCTGTAACAAACTACCCTAGAAAAGAGAAATTTTAAAAATTCAATGAAACATATAAGCTAGTGACACACAAAATATACTGTATTCCCACTATGAAAAATGAGAATTGAAATCCTCACTTATTTCATATTTTACCTACCAGGAATGTTCATTTCAAATGCAAATTCCTTAAGAAAACACAAATTCCCCCAAAATATGATCTTTGCATGGACCTCCAAACTTTGTTCCCTCCATCCTTCCTATTATTATTATTATTTGTTAAGAAAATTTTTGTGGTTTTATAGTATCATTAAACATCTGAACAAGTCAAAATCTGGGCATTGAGGCAGCTGCTTTCTCCTTCACTTCTTTGAGTTACTAGAGCAATTTGTCAGTAGATTTTAAAAAAAAAAGAGAGAGAGAGAGATAACCTTTTGCACTCCTTAAGTCTTTCCAAGGCATGCACAGATACAACACAAACTTCTCCTGTCAGATGCAACTAGTCTCATGTCCAAACTTCATATACAACACCATGGGGGCAGCCGCGCATGCGCTAACTCCCACCATGGCTTGCTCATTTGTGTATGATATTTGGAGCATCTGGAGGAGTGTAAATAGTATCAGGAATTGGAGGGAGGAGGAAACAGTGTGAGTGCCTGGCAGGGAGGTGGTCAGCAAGCCTGCACATGTCATTGGTGCAAATCCAGGCATCTTGATGTTCTTTAATAAGAACATCTGGTGGAACCCTATGATGGGGTTTTCGTCGGCTTTGAGCTGGCCCACAACCATGCTGACGATGCAATTGTCTGGCGTGGGCTGATGGTCCTGTGCCGTGATGGTGTGCTGGATCTTCTGGAGTGGAAGGCTAGACAACTTCTCCATAATGGCAGCTTTCCCCTGGAAATTGTCGTCCTTCCCGCGTAAGGCATGATGTTTCTATGTAAATTGCGCCTAGCTGAGTTCTGTCATTAGCAAATAACTGGTAGCAATGTTGAATGGAGCTGGGTCCAATCTGTTCCCAAACTGGCTTGTCTCCCACTCGAGGTCACACTGACTCGTTGAGACCCAAGGGGCTGGCACGATGGTGGCGGCGGCAGCAGCGGCAACCCAGTGTGGTCCGCGACTGTGTGTTCCCCTTCACCCCTGCCTTCCCATCCTTATCATTATAAAGAATAATAAATTTATTTATTATTTCAATAACTTTTATTTTCTTCGCTTTAAGTCTTGGCTCGCCTAGTATTCTCCCTCTGGAAGTGTCTTTAAATCTACAACTTAAAATTTCACCTTGAGACCCAGCTGAAAACTGCTTTCGCCATGCAGATTTCCTATCTCTCCAAAAACAGGAAATGACCTCTTTGTTGTCTCTACTCTCAAAGCACTTGATATATTATTCTCATGCTACTGTAATTTAATGCAAAATGCAATAAACACTATTTGTGAATATGTCATCACATGTCATTATTCATTAATTTCTAACAGTTGGAGTGGAGCTTGATAGTTTACAAAGTCATATTTTATTTAGACACAGAAGAAGCAATCCTTTTAGCCACTTTTTGGTACAAAATACAGGAGTATTATTGTTATTATCATTCTTAAAATAACAAATAAACTACCCAAGGTCACTCAACTGCAAAGTAGAAACAGCAAGGCTTGTCTACATCCAGGAAATTTTCCACCACATCCTCTCTCTCCACCAATCTCCTCTTATGCTCCCTACCTGACCTCATGACCCTAAACCTCCCAGGCAGTACCCATGCTGTGTTTGCACTGGTCTAATGAGCAGCAACTCATAATGTGCCATCCTCAAGGCAGCATCTCTGTCATTTCCACTTTTCAATTTCCAGATTACCACTATCTTACTGCCTGTGGCAGGTATTACCACAAATACGACACTCTTTATGACTCCAGCCCATCCATGACAGTGCCTCCAGTAGCCAGGAGCTACTGATCAGAGGAGCAGGCAAAATGAAGCCTATTTGATACCCTGGATACAAGAAACATGTAGGAATCCTGTTGCCCATCACAGCAAAGACGAGGTAAGACTGCACATAGCTAACAACTAGTAACTTAGCACAGGTTTCCCAATATGCTCCTCCCTACCTGGTATAGGAAGGAAGAAAGGGAAGGAGTCTTCGCAACAAGGCATGATTTCATAATAATCTGTAAATTTACAAGAACTAACTTTTTACTGTTCGCTTAAATGGATAGTTTGTCATTTTTTATTTTTCATTTCCTAGCTGCTAGGCCAAAAGACACAATCTAACAAAGGGGAAAAAATGAGTTAGTGGTACAAGGCAATAATTTATGCAGCATAACATCTCTGCAAATCCTGTCCATTGTCATTTTTATTTTTTTTGCCAGAATCAACTGGTTGTTTTTGGATTTGTTAAACATTGTACTGAAATGAGCAAACCATGCCACAAATAATATCACAAATAACTATTCAGAAAAAGAAAATAATACATGATTGGATGTCTTAGAGCTGTATTTCTGAGATAGCATTTTCTAATAAATTATGTGGTGTAGGTTTTTAGGAACTATTTTCTCTTCAGAAGAATGTCCTTCTATTGACTTAGAGAAAATGAGAATGATGCCCTACACAATTAGTACAAATTCTTGGTTTTCAAATATAAGGTTTTTGTTAAAATAATATTCTGGAGGAATCATACCCAGTGGTCTAGTTTCATATTTCAAGGATTTTTCTTTCTGATATTTAAAAATCTTTACAGAGGGCCCTCCCTGGTGGTGCAGCGGGTTAAAGCACTGCACTAAGAAGCTAAAGCCACTTCCGCATGAGTTCAATTCCCCGCCTGCCCCGGAGGTGACCCAGAAGGCGTGGCAGACCTCTCCTGACCCGCCTGCTGCTCCCCTTAGCAGTGTACTTCGTAGATCTGCCTGTTCTGCTCCCCACTCTGTCTCTGGTGATGCCTCTCGCCGCCCCTGCACCTCTGGCCTGTACCGCAGTTCTGTATGAACAAATAAATAAATCTTTAAAAAAAAATCTTTACAGAAATTCAAAAGCTCCATTGTACCTTTGTTTAATCTTTACTGCCTTTTCTGTTTAAAAGAATAATACCTAAAAAAAAATCATAAAAATTCAAATATTTAATGAAACGTTATAGAGGAAGTAAAGAATCTGAACTTTCTCAAAATTGCTACTTTTCTAAATTCTCTAACTACAGCTTCAAATTTTCTCAATTAACCCACTTCTGACCTCTTAAGATCAGCTCAGTTCCTTCTCCCTTTTGCTCTAGTCCATGAATAGCCAAGCATTCCCCCATAATTTAATAAAATGACCTTTACCCCTCAGTTTCTTGGAGCACTACAATTTTTTTTCTTCTCTTCCTTGTCATCTAAACTCTAAATTCAAGTATATTTGCTTTCAGATCACTATGATCTGGTTTCTTTCCCTTTTATTCAACAGAAGCCATAAAGTTCTACTGTCCAAATACATGACCACATTTGTTACCTCAGAAATTCTCTGTCCAGCTTTAACATTGCTAAACTTTCTCTGCTTACATTCATATCCTGTTTCTCCATCCTGGTTCTCACACCTTCTCTGATAATACTTTCTCTTTTTGCATTATTCTCTCTTCTACTGCTCATCCTGCTTAGATTGGTGCTTGTGACCAATTTTCCTTCACACTCTATGAGTTTTCTTATCTGAGATATATAATAGACCTCAAGATTTTTTTTATAACTATTACATATGGTACTAGGAAAATGATCCCAGGTCTTATTCTTCAGCCCTTAGCTATATATTCAGACTCCCTGTCTAGTCAAGTCTCCGATGAGATCTCAGCCCAGACTGATATTTTTGAAGTTATGTGACTTCTTGTGAGAGACTCTAAAACAAAGGCTCCAGCCAAACCATGCCTTACACTCTTAGTCACAAAAACTGTGAGCTAATAAATGAATATGATGTTAAGCCACTAATTTGTAGCAATCTATTATACAGCAATAAATCATCAACAAAGTTTCCAATGTTTGTCACATTTCCTCAATTATCTCTGAAGTTAAATGGGTTAGTTCCAGAATACTCCCAAGTTGTCAAGTTTTTAATAAGTTTCTAATTTGATAAGCTTTTGAAAACAAAAAAAAAAGAGCAATATATGACAGAGGTCAATTTCTAATGCTATTAAATTCTGTGATTTTCGACTCTAAAGCAAGTTGGTGAACAGTTAGCGAACTTCTAAATATTTATTTTATTCTAATTGGCAAAGACATTGTTCATTTTCATATCCTGTGACAGACTGCATTTTCCAATGATGACTACAATATTCTCCATCCTACATGCTCTTATGCAACTTGACCTTGCCACTCTTCTATCTAATCTCCCTCCTCCTTGTATCTGGGCCACATTTTGTAACATGCTTGTAATCTATAAAAAGCACAGAAGCAATGTTTCATGATTTTTGAAGCTACATAACTTCTGCCTGGTTCTGTTGACACTGTTGCTGTTAGAACTCTACCTTCTTTCAGCTTGCTCACTATCAGAACCTTGCTATCATGATACGAGAAACCAAAGCCAGATGGAGAGGCCCCATGTAGGGCTCCAAATGACAGATTCAGTTGTGTCCACCCTTTAAGTCAGGTACCAGACTTTTGAGTAAGAAGTCTCCTGATGAGTTCCCAACCATTGGCATCTCTCCCAGCCATCTGAATTTTCTCAGCTGTATTCTCAAATATTTTGGAACAGAGGCCAATTATGATGTTCAGCTTTGTAGGTCAAACTTGACTCAAAAATCTAGCAATTTAACCAAAAACTAATCTAAGTTAATAATATAGCTATTATTAACATCCACAATCAGCTGACTTCTGATAAATGAGATTTTATTATATAATCTGAGTTAGTATTATCAAATTCCTAAAGTAGAAAACGTATTACTGTAGAAGAATATATTCTACCTGTGGACTGTAGTGTCAGTTTGTCAGTTTGTGCCCATAAGTTTCCAGCCCTCCCTGCCTGAAAACATGCTTAGAAGATTTCAGATGAGCCTAGCCAGTCTCCAGAGCAGGTTACTCAAAACCTTACAATAAGTTCATATATATATATGCCCCTTACCCTACCCCTTTCTCTATTTCTATATCCCCTGCATGTTTTTTCCCTGGTGGAACCACGAGAAAATAGCTGCTAGTCTTGCCCTTATATGAATTCCTTAACCATAGAATTCATAGCATAATAAAATGACTATTTTATACCACTAAGGTAGAATTGCTTGTAATGTAACAATAGAGAATCCAAAGACTTCCTGTTACTTACTGTTATTCTAAAGAAATCTCTAAGTCACAGAAAGATATTGGTTGGAGTATGCACTCACATCTATCTCATCATCTAGGCAAACTAAAGCGGGAAATAGAATACTGCTCCTGGATATAAATACATTTTCATTCGCTATATTAGAGGTGAATGAGCTCTAAATCTAGAAGATATCATTGAGCTCTAAGTCTAAAAGATACCCCTTTTTTCTTTATTAAATATAGAAATATACAAAACGGGTTTCCTAACCTAATCTTAGGGAAGACAACTGAATTTCAACATGAGTTTATCCATTATTAGAGCAATTTACCAATCACATAAGTAGTAGTTATGTTATTACATTTTCAGTAGTAAGCACTATCTAACTGTAGCCCTACTTTGTTTTACAGAACCTCGATTTTCTAAAACCTCCTTTCCCTATTCCCAAATGTTTCTGGGAATGCTCATTTGAGGACATAAATATGTTTTTTCTGCTTCCATCTGGTGTCCAGCATTTTCAGCCCAAACATCTTCAGTACCCTATGGGGATCTCTAGTAGTGAACATCCCACTAAGAAGCTCTGGAAGTGTGGATACCTCAGCAAACTACCGGTGTCTGCTGTCCGTGGTGCTGATTTATGCATCATGAGCACTCAGTCCCAATGAAATACAGCATTGCTTCATGCCACTGATGTCCCCAAATATTAGAGCCAGAGACTCAAGCACTGGAATTTCCCAGGTGTTGCCATGAAAAGTTTTGAATGACTTCATGGTTCTGGAGGTATGATTTGGCTGAAGCTTCAAGTGTTAATCATATGCCAGAGCCCTAAGTGCACCAAATATCTCCTTACCCATATCCTTAGTCACCCCTTTATTTTTGAAGCATACTCTTCTTTTTTAAATGAAAACCAACATAGTGCTTCTTACTGTCTGTAAATATTAGTAAGTTTTAGTGAAAATGAATTTTTCCATTTTTATCTCCAGCCCTCAGTCTCCTAGCAGTAAATTTGTAAACACTGTCCTGAAAATCAAATCTCAATATCAGACATGTTGTACTTAGAACTTATCCTCATTTCTAATTATCAAGCTTTTCTTAAAAAAAAATTGTCTGTTTTCTTTAACTAAGTTCCTTCTCAAAATGTTTTTTCAGACCTTCTTCCAAAGAAATCTTGAGTGAACATAACTTGATGAGTCTAATTCTAAAGTGACTAGTACATAGCTTTCAGCAGGAAGTATCTACTCTACCACAGTTCTTTAATGGCTTGGTTTTGTTAAAAGAAATTTCTTTCTGCTTCTTCAAGTTCTTGTTTCACTCTAGCAAGCGAAAAATCCAGAATGCCAACTTCAATTAAAATATCTTACTTTGGTGGGTTGACTTATTTGGATTTAATGATTCTAATCTTGCCAAGAGTACACAGTTAAAAGATTCGAAGGGCTTTGGAACAAGACACTCTGAGCTTATCTTGCTGCCACAAATTACTAACTTTGAGACCTTAGAAAAGTTGCTTAATCATTGTCTTTCTTGGGTTTTATCTATAAGATATAACTATTGATAGTTATATCTTTTCTCCATAAAGTTTTAGTGGAGATCAGTTCACATACATAAGCAGCATTGATAGAAAATAGTGATATACAGATTTTTCTAATATTATCTAACAATTGTTTAACTGCTGTAAGTTTACCAATCATCACCGCTTCTCCTTTAGTGACATTAAATAAGTAAGAATTGATGTGGTCTGAGCAGGTGCCAAGGATTTTATTTATTTAACACTTCTGTGTATTTTGAATTGGGGAAGGGGAGTGCATAGAAGAAATTGTGCAAATGTTTGTACTCATTTGTAATAAGGCATTAAATTCTAGCACATGTCACAATTGGGAGACTGTGTTGCTTGGGAGATAGTTTACAAGCAAATGTGTTTAATTGGCATATAGACATCTTTCCTGTGTAAATACAGCCGTGCATTTTAACTGGCAGCTGGCATGATATATGGTGTCAATACATTAGATATATATGTAGATGGTGTACAAGCTCTTGTATCTCAGGTTACATCATCTACCTATATCCCAATGAACAACCATTAAACAGTACTTCATTTTGACCAAGAATAGCTCCAACAAAAGCAGAAATCTGTATTTACTGCTGATTTGTATATTTTCCTTATTCATTAGCTAAAAATGCTAAGTACTCCAACCTATTAATCAACAAAATAAAAAGTAAAGTGAAGTGAAAACATGTTCTCTCACACACAATGGATATTCATTGTCAAAAACTGAAAACAGGCCCTCCCTGGTGGTGCAGCGGGTTAAAGCACAGCACTAAGAAGCTAAAGCCACTTCAGCATGAGTTCGATCCCCGCCCCAGAGGTTATCCACATGGCACAGCAGACCTCTCCTGACCCACCCACTGCTCCTCTCAGCCGTGTCCTTCATCGTCAGTCTGTTCTACTCCCCCACTCTGTCCCTGGTGAATCCTCTCACTGCCCCTGCACCTCTGGCCTGTACCCCAGTTCTGTATGAGCAAATAAATAAATCTTTAAAAAAAACTGAAAACAACCAAAATGTCCGTCAATTAGTGAAAAAATAACAAGCTATCCAAATCATTAAATTCTACTCAATAGTAAGAAGAAATGGACTACTGATACATGCAACAACTTGGGTGGCATTTAAGGAAGTTGTACTGAGTGAAAAACAATCACAAAAATACTTATATTCTGTGCTTCCATTTCTATAACATTCTTGAAATATCAAAATTGTGAAGAACTGATTAATGGTTACCAGAAGCTGATGGAAGGAGGCTAAGTAGACATGACCATGAAAAGGAAACCCAAGTAATCTTGTACTAGAATTTCTCTGTATTGGTGCTGTGGTGGGTTCATATATGAATCTGCATATATGATAAATTTTGCAGAAGAAATAAATACACACTCATACAAATGGTAACATGTAAAGCTGGAAAGATGGGAATAATATTGATGTATTTTATCAACGGTTCTCTCCCACTTATAATACTGCCAAGTTATGATAAGCCAGGTTAAAGAAATATGAATATTACTTCTTAAAACTAAATCTGACTCTACAGTTCCTTCAGTATAAATTTCACAAAAAGAAGGCTCAGCAAATAACTTTATGAGATATTATGTAAATATCAACCGCAAAATAGAAATTAAAATCCAAAAGTTGTGAAATCATTATTCATAATGAATTCAATAGATAATATTTTTAAAACAGAAATTCCATGAATTTGATCCAGTAAATATTCACCCAGAGATTATTGAGTTCCAGGCATTTCAGCAAAGAAAATACAGGATCTTCAAGGATAGTTTTGTGGTAGATACTAAGGTCCCTATTGTACGAATAAAGAGACAAATAAAGTGATATTAACATACTTACCCAAAGCCCCACATTCACTATATAGCACAGTATCAGAGCAGCCTTGGTCATACAAAAATACTCTTCATTGTATATAACAAAAGTTATTTAGAACAAATTTAGGACTCAAAGTGGCAGATTTTGTTATTAGTTTTCTATCACACAGAGGTAACTAGTTTTTAGCTGCTGCCATCCTTAAAATTTACTTAGCTTTGCTTTGTTTTGGCTCTGATGACAGAAAACCTCCCTCACACTCCCTCATTAACATCTCCAAAACCTACCCCAAGTCTTTTCCCATACTCATCCCTAAAATATATCAACCCTGAGTCAGTCATTAGACCCTCTTTGTTCATCCCAGTCAATGGGACTATTGCAGACAGAACAATCAGAAGGAATCACAGAGAGAAGTTCACCAATGCAACATGACCCTGAGCTTTAGCCTTGTTGAGAATCAGTCCTCTTCCTGCACTATATACCAGTTGGTCTCAGTCTTTTGTCTGTAAAGTATTAGTCTTTCCCTTTTCTCACAATATTTTCTTCTACTTGAAGTTATCAAGTGTCTGTCTCTCTCACTCTCTCTCACACACACACATGCATGCACACATACACCCATACACATCTGTTCTCCAAGCTACTGAGTACACTCCAACTGGTCCATGTGTCTTTTAAGACGTGAGCACCAGAGATGACTGTGACTGTAGGCAGTGTCTGTCTAAAACATGAACTTATCCCTCTCATCCTTCTAAATACTAGTGCTTCTTACTAATATATATAAGTTTACATGAGTGTTCAGCTATTATCAAATGAAATTTGACATGGCTAAGCTAAGCCATACTTCTCTGTTCCTATGCTTAGTCAATAGGTGTTGTTTGTTTCTGTCTTTGCTTCACTCTTATTTTTATCAAAGTGTAGGCCATCTCATACATTCAATAAAGATATTAAATGCCTGTTTTTATCTGGCATTTTTATTGTGCTGAAGTTATAAAAAGTCTCTGACCTCAAAGAGCTCAGGGTTGAAGAAGACAGGGAGTGAGGGTGAGCAAAATAATTTTATTTTCTCCCTGTGATGTAAGTTATAAAAGAAGTAAGCATAAAAATGTTACTGTCAATTCAGTAGGGTAGAGGATAAGAAGTGATTTACAAGGGACAGAAACTGTTAAGTTGAATCTGAAAGAAAAGAAGGGGCCCTCCCTGGTGGCGCAATGGGTAAGGACATAGCACTACAAGCTGGTCGCAGCTGCTTCAGTGCAAATTCGATCCCTGGCCCCAGAGGTGACCTACATGGTGTGGCAGACCTCTCCTGACCAGACCACTGCTCCCCTCAGCAGTGTACTTTGTCCATCTGCCTGTTCTGCTCCCCACTCTGTCTCTGGTAATCCTTTCATGGCCCCTGTTCCTCTGGCTTGTACCCCAGTTCTGTATGCATAAATAAATAAATCTATAGGAAAAAAAAAAAAACAGAAAGAAGATAGCCAAGGGACTGCCATGGGAAAGAGATCAATGGAGTATTCCTGGAAGAGCAGCCTGCATGGGGCATTCAAAGGCTGTGTTTTCTCAGTGTGGCTCATGTAGTCCTGGATAGAGTCCATCCTGTTAAGTTTTAGACTTGTTCTTTAAATATCTTTGGTATAAATTCCATTGCCTATTATATTAGGTTCCTTGACAAACTTTGTCACAAACTTGGATAAGGTCTTTTTTTTCCTGACAAAAAGTCTGTTTTTTCCTACTACACAATTGTGTTTCTACTCTCTCCAACAGCCTATTAAGAGGGGCCTTGACAAATGCCTGCCTAAAAATCAGACACACTGTGACCATTGAGTCATTTTGAACCATCAGACTAGTAATTGTCAAGAAAGAGAGGGAGAGATGGAGAAAAAGAGGGGGAAAAGGATGGAGTCAAGGAATCTACACTTACAGAGCTGACAAAATAGACATTCAGTTATTGCCAACTGTCTACTAAATGGGCCAGAAAAATTAAAAACAGACTACTTAAAGTTATTTAACTCAAACACAAGCATGGATGAGTTGACCATTAGATACAAAGAATTAAAGATATTTCAGAATACAAATTTTCAGTATTGTGAGCAATAAAAAAAGTCATATTAACTACTTACCTCCCCATTCCAGACCCAGGTGGTCTCACTGTTGAGACCCCAAAACCACACACACACACTCAGTGCTATAATGTTCTTGCACTGGATCCCTGCCAAGGGTCCTCTCCAGGGAAAGCAGATGGGGCTTGGGTAAGTGTAGAGCACCTTTCAATTAAGATACTGCAAATAGAACAAACTTGCCTCCTAACTGACACCCAGTTTTTCCATAGTGTTGCCTCTGAATTCACATACCAGTACCCTAATTCACATTCCTGGTCACCAGGATGTGGTCTAATCTTTACTGGATGCTCTCCCTTAGAGCTCTGCAAAAGCAAATGTTCTCTTTCATTGGTCTTCTACCCCCAAGACTGAACTAAGGAAAATATCATGGAATTAATTGGTTAATGGTGGGAACCTGGAAACTAATAAGCTAAATTGGAATCATTAGAATGTGCTGGGCCTGCCCTAGTGGCACAATGAGTTAAAGCACAGCCCTATGAAGCTATCTGCAGCCACTGCAGCATGAGTCAGATCCCACCACCAAGGAGGCAACCCACATGGCATAGCAGACCTTCCCTGTCTTGACAGTTGCACCCCTCAGCAGTGTATTTCACTCAGTCTGCCTGTTCTTCTCCCCACTGTCTCTGGTGAATCCTCTCACCTCCCCCCACACACACACCTCTGTCCTGTACCCCATCTCTTGTATGCATAAATAAATAAATCTTTTAAAAAGTAAAAAAGAGGCCCTCCCTGGTAGCGCAGCGGGTTAAAGCACAGCACTAAGAAGCTAAAGCCACTTCCGCATGAGTTTGATTCCCGCCTGCCCCAGAGGTGACCACATGGCGCGGCAGACCTCTCCTGACCCGCCCGCTGCTCCCCTCAGCAGTGTACTTCATGGATCTGCCTGTTCTGCTCCCCACTCTGTCTCTGGTGAAGCCTCTCGCTGCCCTTAAGTCTCTGGCCTGTATCCCAGTTCTGTATGCACAAATAAATAAATCTTTAAAAAAAAAAAAGTAAAAAAGAATCATTAGAATGTACTGATAATATTTTAAAAGTTTGGGTATCTGTCTTCTCCTAGAAAGCAGTATGCAGCAATAAAGGTCAGGGCCCAGTAAAGGTCCAGCTGAGTGGAAGCATACAGTTTATTGCATACAGTGAAATACAATGCTCCTTCCAAAGAACCAGGTGCTCTTTAGTTTATAATTTCAACAGAGCCTATTTTACCTGCCCAGCTCCAGGGTTGACTTTTTACTTAAAGAAGCATGCTTTCTCATTCTTTAAAAATGATACCTTCAAAAATGTCTCATAGAGAATCTTTCCTGGGGCATCAATCTTGCTTTTCAATCGTTTTCAGAATACATTTTCTTATTCTTTATGAAAATTCAAAGTATATCATAAATTTTAGGAAGAGCAAAATATAAAGAAAAGGGAAAGAAGATCGCATAATAGAAGAACATCTCTACTATAGAATTTAGGGTGAAGAAGTTAGGAACTTAAAAGAAATAAACAAGCTGCTTTTACTGACTGATCACTAGCTATGGCAAAGGGCATGCTAACAGTTTCATAAGCATTTGTTTTAGTGCTTCCCAAATGTGTTTTGTGTTTGTCAAGCTTCCTCTTACCCTCCTCCTGGATATTCTGATTCACTGAGTCTGGGCTGATTTAGAAACATTGTATTGTAAATAGCAGTCCTTGGAGATCTTATTATCAGGGATTTTGGTAACTGTGGCTTTATCTCATTTAATTTTACCATAACTCTATAAGTAAATACTATTTCAAAAATAAAACCACAATTTAAGATAACTAATTTGCACACTGGCACACCCCTAGCAAATTGATATGAATCAAGAGTTCACAAACAACTATAGTTAAGGACCAAATTTAGTCTTTTGCCAATTTTTCTTTTATTTTTTTAATTGTGGTAATATATACATAACATGTAGCTTATCTTTTCAACCATTTTAACTGTGTGTTTCAGTGTCATTAACTAATTTAAAACTGTACCACCATCACCACCATCCATCTCTGGTATTTTATAATTCTTCTGAATCATATACCTCAGAATCATATATAATATTACAAGACAGAGTTTCCTTAATAAAATGATTATTTTTTTAAAAATGGGGACTATTACTTCGTAGGCCCTTAAAACATGTTGAATAAATGAAAAAACAAAGGGAATCACAGATAATGTCAAAGAACAATGAAAACTATACAGTATTTGTTCAAGGTAAAGTTAATAATTTTCAACTCCAGAAATAAAACCATAATTCTGTCTATTTTTTTAAATCTTGCATTTAAGCCATTATATCATCCTATTTCCTAAGGAATAAAAGTATTGCTTTTCTGGTAACACATGAAATAGAACTATAAAAACTAAGGGTTTTCATAATTCAAAACCCTAGTTCCAAAGCTTCTGTATCCCATAACTAATAGGAACCATATACCATCACTACTATAGATTCAACGATTTGAATGTGACCATTAAGTTCTAATCAGTAATTATTCACAGCTATATTTAAACTGTAAAAGAACCAGAGAATAGTTACTGCTTCAGTGTTTCATTCACTGATGCATGACATCAATACGATACCTTATTTTACAGTTAAATTCAAAATAATGAATGTTCTAATGAGGAGTTAATCTAAGCATCTTTTATTATAGTATCACAAAAAATTTTTCTGATGATTCTGTGTATCGTTTTTTTCATCCTACCTACTAGCCTTCAAGGTATCCCTTTGATTTAAATTTGAACAACTCTGAAAAGGGATAAATTTTACAAGCTCTATCAAGAATATTAAAGATTGCATTCTAAATTGGTTGAAATACAATTTTTCTACTTTATTTCACATATTAATCACAGACTGTATAGCCTGAAAATGTAAGTCACAATCTTGCAGGAATTTATAAAAATGTCTAGGAAGCACTTAAATTTGACAGATTTCCTGCTTTCCAAGTTTATACAATTTCTTCCAGTATTAATTATCTTACTATAATCAATGAAGAACCACACAAACACACACAAACTTAATTCTAACTATTATATCCTCTGGACAATTACTGCTGTGAGCATGTTTTATAGCAATACATCCTAGATCTCTCATTATGGAGTATATGTATGCTCTTGTTCTCTATTCTTAAATATTTTGTCCATCTTCTTCATTGGATCATAACCCTCTTGTAATGGAAACCATGTCTACAGCTATTTCTTTTGAAACTTTCCACAAAGGCTCACAAAGCTTCTGCTCATTGTAGCTACTTAATAAACATTGGCTCATTGCCTGGAGAAAGCAATTGGCAACTCAGTCATAAAGAATTCACAGTGGTGCATAAATTTATCAATTTATTTTTTTATGTTTCTGTGAACGTCAGGAACTAAAATATTTTCTAATCTTAGGTGACATATCTTTGGCAATCAGATAAGAAAAAGGGACAGTAACATTTTTATTCTGGCTGGCTAATGTTATGATAGCAAGCTTTCCAGTGTGTAACAATTGTTTTGAACAAAAGCATACAAGGATGTGACTATTGGTACACCTTTCTTTAATTTTCTCTTACTGCCCAGATTTTGAATATGTGACATCAGCTTGGAAGACATATGAATAGTCACATTTCACAAGAAAATTAAAGCCCTTCCTAGAGTAATACAAAAATGCAAAAGTGTATGTTGCATTTGTTGGTGGGGAAACAAAGTTTGAACCTGAGTACTCCTGAGTTCAAATCTTGCCTCTGCCACTCATTATGTGGCCTTGTGTAGATCACTTATATTCTCAGAGCCTCGGTTACTTCTATTGTACAATAGCAATTTAAAAATCTATGAAACAGGGCCCTCCCTGGTGGCGCAGCAAGTTAAAACACAGCACTAAGAAGCTAAAAGCCACTTCTGCATGAGTTCTATCCCCGCCTGGGAGGTGACCCACATGGCGCAGCAGACTTCTCCTGACCCACCCGCTGCTCCCCTCAGCAGTGTACTTCATCAGTCGGCCTGTTCTGCTCCCCATTCTGTCTCTGGTGAATCCTCTCACTGACCCTGCACCTCTGGCCTGTACCCCAGTTCTCTATGCATAAATAATCTTTTTTTAAAAATCTACGAAAAAGTAAAGGTATGAGGATTAAGTGAGTTAGAGCCTTTAAAATGTCAAGTACTGTTAGTGTGAACTAATGCTTAACTAATATGTTCATTAAATTTCCTACTAGCTTCCCACTTGTTAGAGTATCATTTGCAGGAAGGGTAGCATGTAACAGAAAGAAGAAATATAAATTTGGGGAGTGATCGGGTAGCTGCTACAACAGATAGCAATATTACCCACTTTGATTCCCCTCCTATTCAACTTATTTATCATAATCAAGTTTATTACCAAGAATAACAGCCTTAAAAAAAAACCTATAAAATGACCTGTACAACATTTATTTATGCTGCTTTCCTCTTTCCTCACAGTACTTTTATTCCAAAACAGAAATTAAGATTATGGCAACCTTTGGGGACTAATCACCAATAACTCATCAAACTGACCTGTCAATTTCTTGTCTGGTCAATAACCATCCACCTGACACTCCAAGGCGAGGCACATCCCCTGATTCTTTTACATAGTGTCTGCAAATATACTTACTGAATGATGATCCCTGCATGAGGTCTTCACTCTCCTCTCTTGGGTCCCATCTAAATAAATTCCTTTTTTCTGTGTGGCCCATCACACTCTGTAACCCTCTAGACTAACCACATTATTTCTTGATTTGTGGTTATGTGTGTATTGATCTGTTCCTTTGTAGGAGATGGTGAACCCCTTAAAGGAAAATTGTGTTTTCCCAAAAAGGAGATCTTGCTTACCTGTCTCTCTCTTAGTAGAGTTTAGTGAGTGTTAGCAGGGTATTAGCATGCTTTAAATTACATTGGAAACAGTATCAAAGAGTGCTTGGTCATTGGGGAGACACCCCTATTCACAAAAGTTAATGCACCTTTAATTTAATATGTAAATCTAAGACAGCAGGAGAAGTCTGCCAAAACACTATAGTTCAGAAATGAGAAATGGGCTGATAGGCAAAGCACTGTGCACTTTGGTATATAACAATAAAGTACAATACTCTAGTTCATCTAGAGGAACTAGATAAACTTCTTAGAGCTTTTGATGCTGCCAAGATTGGCATGAAATAGTTCATCTTCCTAAAAGAAGCCACCAATATGTACACTTCAAAACAGCTCTAAAGGGCAAGAGTCAGCAAGAGGCAGTGAGTGAGGTTTTGTGTGATTGAAGGTAAAAGCGAAGACTGAGCTAAAGATTTCAGAGGTGCTGCTGTTTGGGCTCAGCATGAGGTCAGACACATAGTGGGAATATTCATGCAGGACAAGAAGTTTTAAAATTAAAGTGCTGGATTTATCATCCACTTAGATAGTAAAGTCACACAAAATCATGGCTGACTTGGAAGACTTATCCAGAGGCCAAAGTGTTCAACAAATGAGGAGAGGTGACCTGAACAGGATGACAGTAAAAAGGAGGTGAGATGGTAGTGTGGAGAGGCAGCATCCAAAATAGAAAAGGGGCTTTGCTTAAACATGGAAGAGAGTCAGGAACAATGGCTTTATTTAAGAGTCCTGTGCTCTGTCAATAACTATGGACTCTAGACAATGGGAGGAAACACTTTAAGCTGTCTTATAAAATGCTATGCCTTTCTGTATATGTTTCACACATGTCTTCCTAAATTCAATTGTCATTGTTTTTCTATTTATATTTTTTTCATGTAATACACCTCTGAAGAATGGAGAGGAGGTAGCCAAATATGAACCGAATATAGAGTAAGAAGATTGGAGTTTAACTGCCTGCGTGGTATTTCATTATTTGGAGAAAAGTTAGAGATGGGTATTAGAAGGAACTATCCATTCACCTGCACTTCTTTTAAAAAAGGGAGATGACCAGAATACCCTTGAATCTCCAAATGAGTGGTGGAGGTCACTTTAAAGCTAATGGGCCTGAAGTGCCTCTGAAATGTGAATAAATGGAGATTTCTATCACAAAACATAGCGACTGTGCAGTGTTTACCAGAATAGGACCCAAACTTTGACACTTCTATTTATTTGGAAGAGAAAGGCTAGAGAGGAGATAAGACAACCACACAGTCAGCAGGAGTCTGACTTGTCAGGGTGGGTGAAGTGATGCTTTTAAGGCATTAATAAATTAACAGTCCTAATTAGAGACAGGGAGCGCATAATTGTTTTCCTTTAGAACTCCTGGGGAATGAAATGTGTAAAAAGCTCTACTATATTCCTGGGGGAAGAAACTGGACACTTGTTTGTGCCCTTTCATAAAAAAAAAAAAAAAAGATATCAGATATACACAGCTGTCTTGCTTATAATTTTTGTTTCTTTTTAAAAATTTTTCTTCATATTGTGCAGCTAAAAAAAAAATACCTGTTAGTAGGTACAGTCACTTTGATGTTCTAATAATTCTCAGAGACCATTTTTTAGTGAATTATGGAAGTTCATGAATGTGTCACATGGGATCTAAACTCTTGGGCATTTTCATAAAAAATAATTTCTAGGGCCTCCTTGGTGGCACAAGGGATTAAGTCTCAGAACTATGAAGGTATTGGCAGCCACAGCAGCAATAATTCAATCCCCTGACAGGGAGCTAACCCAGCAGATCTCTCCTATTATCTGGTCACTGTGACATAAGGAAGGCTAAGCTAAATGCTGAATCATGTCAATCTGCTGTTCTGCGTCCCACTCTGTCTCTGGTGAATCCTCTCACCCTCCCTCACACCTCTGACCTACACCCCAGCTCTTATCTGCATAAATAAATAAATCTTTTCTAAAAATTCTAGCAATCGGAATTATTTGGCAAAGACTATCTTGTATTGTATAATATTACTTATACCTTTAGAGAGTTTTAACTCAGAACCCTGAATATTGAGCTATCTAGGCAGCAGCCAGATTGACACAATAAATCTTAATGTCTCTAAATTAAAAAGTTAGAGGCTTTTTGCCAACTAAAGTTTGATTGGCTATATCAATCTTTGCATAAAAATAATACTCCCTATAATTCTACACTTTTACAGCCCTCTTCATAATGTACAGTGTATTTTCAATGCAATATTGAGCTCTTATCTGTTTGCTTTATTTTTTATAGTTATGTCATTTTCTAAGTGTGTAATTTTCTATACAGCTACTAAGACAATAGCAATGTTTATTTTCATCAGAGTAAATGTGCATTATATAACAATTATTATTTTAAAAATTTTTTCATCATCTCACCCAAGCAACCCACTCCCAGTTTAAAATGTAGAACAGTTATGCTGTACTGATATTGCGATCTTATACATTTGATTTACAACAGTTATATTTCCCCTCTCAATACTATATAATTTAAAACTATAGGTATCTGTTGAATATACACCTCAAAGTATAAGCAATGATTTTAAGCAAAATGGTTTACCATAAATATTTCTGAAAATTAAAAAGCAAAATCTGTTATGATCATTGAATATTTTCAGCTATCAAAGTACAGCACCTCAAAACAGAAATCTGAACTAGTTTGCACAAGAAATTAGATATAAAAATTTATTTAAATAGCCTTTTTTCTGGTTTACCACCTCTCTCCTGCTCAACCACTGTCTTCTGCCACCTCCCTCATATTATCTCAAATTCTTTTATGATTAGCAGCAATATTCAACAATGTTTTATTTTATGAGGTACTGTACACTCCAAGAATACTTTTAAAATTCTTTCTAATCTAATACTTTTTTATTGGTATTTTCCTAATTAAACATGTAATCTGTGCCATTTAATATATAATGAATGTGAGGTAGAGTTCTAATTTCCTTCCTTTATTCATTTCTTCTTCCCTTTCCATTTGTTTCTTTCCAAATGCAAACCCAGTACTACAATAACATATCAGTCATTTTTTTCTCTAGCATTTTAATGGTGCCTTTACATATCTATCTTTCTATCTACAAATATGTACATATCTATGTACCTACATATAATTCCAGCATTAATACTGGAATTAATGACATTTCTGTAGTGCTTACAACAGGTCAGGCATTGTTTCCTAAATACTGCACACATATTGCCTTTTTGCAACTCTAGCACTATAGAGCACTTTATCACCATGTTATAGGTGAGAAAATTGAAATACAGAGGGCTTAACAATTTTCCCAGGGTCACAAGCTATTAAGTGGCTAAGCTGTGTTGAAAATTGGCAGTGTGATTCCATAATCCTTGCAATCCACCACACACTACACTGTTCTTGTCTGACTTGAATTCTGTCCCATTATCAATCCCTCAGCTGATATCACACATTTAAATACTACAGTTTACAGTACATTTTGACATCTTCTAGGGAACACCTTCCTTATTATTTCTGGTTTCTTGCTATTCTCAGTCACTCTTTAATATAAATTTCATCATAAGTTTGACAAGTTAAAATATCTATGTATATTTGACTGTAATTGCAGAAAATTTACAGATTTGGGGGGAAATAAATGCCTTTACAAAATGGAGTCATCCCATCCAGAAACATTATAAGATGCTTCCTTTAACTGAATCTTTTTGATGTGACTTCAATAAAATGCTATGGTTTTCTTCATATTTTCATATGGCTTGTTAAGTTTATCCATTGGTATTATATATTTGTTAAAGATTTATTTATTTGTGCATAAGAATTGGGGTACAGGCTAGAGGTGCAGAGGGTGTGAGGATTCACCAGAGACAGAGGGGGGAGTAGACCAGGCAGATGGAATGAAATACCCTGCTGAGGGAAGCAGCAGGCGGGTCAGTAGTCGGCTGCGCCATGTAGATCACCCACCTGGCAGGGGATGGGACTCATGCTGCCGTGGCTGCAATAGTTTCATAATGTTGTGCTTTAACCCATTGCACCACCAGGAAGGGCTCCGTATTATATTTTTATTCCTGTAGCTTTTTATTATATTTTCTGGTTGTTGCAGGTTAAGCTATAAACTAGAAAACTCTTGATTTTTATATTTGATTTCCTACATCTTAATCAATTCCCTTCTTTATTGCCAATACATTTTGAGGTGATTCAGTTGGGAAAAATTGAAGAGAAAATAACTGTCCATTTCTTTCCAATATTTGTACTTTTTATTTTCTCCATTTTATTGCTTTGATTGAAACATCTGGAGCACCGTTAAACCAGGCAGTAAGGCAGAAAGTGCTAATTGCCTCTTGGAGTCTACATTCTCTCTCATCTATGAGGAATATTAGTTCATAGGTGAATACATGCCTACTCAGAATAAAAGCTGTAGTTCCAGCATTCCTTGCAGCAAAGAACAGCCTGTGATCAATTAGTGAATAGTCAGCACAAGCACCATGTGGGCAACTTGCTTGAGCATTCTTTAAAAAGAGCAGAATATGGGCCCTTCCTGGTGTTGCATTGGGTCAAGGCCCAGCACTGTGAAGCAGCTGCTTCTGCTTCCAGCAGTGTTCCATCCCTGCCCCGGGGGGATGATCCACATGGCACAGCAGCCCTCTCCGTCTCACCTCAGCAGTGTACTTCGTCGATCTACCTATTCTGCTCCCCACTCTCTGGGGGGTCCCCTCACCGCCTCAGCACCTCTGGCCTGTACCCCAGTTCTGTATGCATAAGTAAATAAATCTTTTTTTTTTTTTTTTAAAAAGAGCAGATACGAAGTTGGCCTCCAGCTACAAAACTTTTATGCCTATTACCCTTTTCTCCATCCTTCTGCTTAGTTATAGTTAGGATATCTGGAGTTACAGCTGATATCTTAAAATATGAAAATGAAGGCTACATCCTAGAGGTGATAGGATTATTCTGAATAACTGAAGAGGCTATGGAGCAAATCCATTTTACATTCTTAACTGTTTTTCTCCAATTTAATTGATCATGAGAAGAGAGAGCAATGAAACCAGTCCTAATTCTAATTGACATAATTGTCACAGTGATTGCTTTATTCCTGAACATATTCAGAAATACCACTTGTGTTTCACTAATTACTATATCTACCATTGACTTCCTCTAATACCATTTCTCAATTTGAGAAAGTTTCCTTCTCTTTTAAAAATACATAATTTTTAAATTAGAGATGACTACTATTTTTATCAAATGGCTTTTTAGCGCTTATTTACATTAGTACAGTTCCACCAAAATTTCTGCAATGATAGAAATATTCATATTTGTGTTACTACAGTAGGCCCTGGTCATAGGGACTATTGAGCATTTAAAATGTGACTAGTGGGTATAGAAAACTGTTTGGAGGTTCCTCAAACTGCTAAACATGGAGCTTCCCTATGACCCAGCAATCCCACTCCTAAGTATCTACCCAAAAGACACAAAAACACTGATTGAAAAGATACCTGCACCCCCATGCTTATTGCTACTTTATTTACAATTGGAAAAACATGGAAGCAGCCCAAATGCCCAAAAGTAGATGACTGGATTAAAAAGGTGTGGTCCATATACACAATGGAATATTACTCAGCAACCAAAAAAGAGAAACACATGTCTTTTGCAGCAACTTGGATAGAGCTGGAAACGATCATGCTTAGTGAGATAAGCCAGAAAGAGAAAGAAAAATACTGGATGGTTTCACTCATAGCAGGAGTATAATGGACCAGGTGAGAAAATAACAAGAATAATGAACAACCATATACCAGAGACATTTTGTGGGGGTGGAGTGGGGAATGGGATCAAAAACGGGGTGGGGGAGGGAAGTGCACGGGATTATGGTGATGGCACACGGGTGACTTGGTGATGAGAAACCCGCGAGGACTACAATTGAGATGGAAAAAAAATGTAAAAATGTAAAATAAACTGTATAAAATTTAAAAAAAAGTAACTAGTGGGAATGAGGAACAAAATTGTTAAATAATTTAATTTTACTTACTCAAATTTCTAGTGGAATAGCTAGTTAGTTGTGTCTACCATTGTAGACAGGGCAAATCCAGATCATATACATATTCTTTAATCTATTAATACATGATATTAAAATAATAGAGTAATGCTAAACCATCTTTCATTTCTGTAATAAAATCTACTTGGTTATGCTAGATTTGACTTGCTAATATATTATTTATGTAATAAGATAGAGAAAATTGCATTCACCAAGGTTCCTATTAGTTGAAAGCACTATATTTGTTTAGAAGAAATGCTTCATAAGCCTCTTGGGATGTTATATAAGACCTTGAGGGAATGTGCAAATAACAAGGATAATGGAATTTGCTCTTCATAATGAAGGAGTATGGAATTTTATGTCTCAAACAGATAAACTGAGAGGGACAGAGTGGAGCCAATAAGGCTGAGTACTGTATGAGGAAAGGAGAACAAAGCAAAATTACTATGGGTGTGGTAATATGATAGGAAAGGAAACAGGAAGAAGACAAAGTTTGGATAGGATTTTTCCAGAGTCTATAAACGATTCTATATTCCATGTAATCTAACTCTTCCCTTCGAGTTCTACAAAATTTCAGTGAAGTCCTCAAAGATCATTAATAGTAACCGTGTGGCATATGTGGATATGTGTTTTTTGAATGTATTTGTAAATTTCCTATTTCTATACCCTTCCAGATATGTTGTAATATTTCATTTCCTCAATATTTTTAAATTAAAGGTTGTGACTTGCATTGACAAATTATTGTGAGTAGAAGTAATTTGGGTCATTTCTAGACAGAAGCTGATTGTGCCCGTGGTTCATTTCCACATTCCTTTTCCAATGGCCATTTACCTGGTTCCATGTAGTGGATTCTCTGACAGTCTGTGTTCCCAGATGAGGAGTATATTCAGCAGAGTCGACAGCCAACTTGTACGAACATAGTGTGAACAAGAAAGAAATTTTTCTCATCTTAGGCCATTAAAAGTTTTAGATTGTTACAGTAGCACAACCTGGTCTAGCCTAACTGCTATACAAATTTATAGCTTGTTGCAGTGTTTTTGACACTAAAATATTTGACACTTGGTTAGGGAATGGTAGGTGGGTGGTAAAGAAGGCATTGTTAGAGCAAGAAAATATGTAAATCTGTGTTTTACAGCAGAAAATCATGTGGTACAAGATAAATAAAACAAAGATATATAGCATATATAAAAACTACATCCAGAAAATAAACATGGTTGCATCTATTTTACTTGCTACTGACTAACATAAAATAGGAAAGAGGCCATCAATGGTTTTGAAAGATTTATCGTGCAAAGGTAACCCCTACTGAAAATAACTATGACAATTCTAGACTTAAAAACACAAGTCCCAAATTTCCCGTGATAGGAAGTATGGCTTGATAATGCTATTATCCCAATAGGTGGCATAGTCCCTGATCCCACACATGCAAGTTTTCATATATGACCAAGGTGGACATTGGAAATGAATGAATCTTTTGTTGGTAGATGCTCGAAATAATGGAGAATAAAAAAGGGTAAAAGGGGTCAATCAAGACTTAAGCAAGGAATAACCCCCACATCCAGAAAGGAGTTCTTTTTCTTGTTACCCAATTTTGTTCATATTAAATGTGCAAAACACAGAAACATTTAACTCGAAGTCTCCAGAACAAAAACAGCCATAATCAGGCCTCAGAGAAACTACTAGGTGTGACTACCAACTTGGTGAGATCATCACATATTACCCAGAGACCCTGGATTCTGGTGTTTTATGGTCTCCCTGAGAGAGAAAACAATTGTATCTTGAATCTGGAAAGGAGAGTGAACCAAATAACTGGTGGCAAGAAAGAATTTGCCTGGCAATTATTAGTACTGTTTGCAAATATTCCTGTCCTTTCATATCCATTCCAACTTTTAAAATTTAGGTGCAGAAATGAGAGTTGGTCAAAGATATCCAAGTATAAATTCTGTGTATTATCTCTGTGGCAATGCATGAAGATTTCCTATGCTTCCCTTCTCTTGTGACATAGTCACTAGCTAGTTTTCCAAACAAAAGCCTATATCTTTGAGTGAGGAAATCCTAACTGACCCTCAAAAACCTTTACTCAGTAGAGTAAGCAAGAAAAACTTTTATTGTTTTAAGCCACCAATAATTTGGGGTTACTTGTTACCACAGCAAAACCTTGTGTATCCTAACAGATATAGAGTAACTGGGCTTTCTGAATACAAACAAAGGGAGGAGGTGAGCCCTGCACTGAATGGTACAGCATCAAATGGAGTCTCCTATAGGACAAGGGTCAGATGTCTTTTACCTTTGAGTAATATGCATCTGTGCTACTTGATATTCATTGTTCTCTTTATATGTTTGCCTTTTCAGGTATCATTATGTTAGTCTAAAACATGGGTCGATACACCTTTTCTTATACTTTGGAATAGTGAAAGGAACAAGGAATTGTCTGACTCTTAATTATTTTTTAAGCTGCCTATAAAATCATTTTGATCAGAAGTATTCCATTTGTAAGTGAACGATATCTAAATTAAACAGGGAGCATTAGGGACTCAAATATTAGAATCTTTCTCTTTTATTTAAGTCCATTCTCCTTGAGTTCTGTCTGTGTGTGCATCTCTCCTCAGCTTCATCCCTCAGTCAGAGAGCTTCTGACTATGTTTTTGTCCCACGTCTCTGTATCCCCGACATGCTCCCATTCTCTTCCCCCTTCTCCCTTGTCTTGCATTGCAGATGGACTTAATATATGTGGGAGGTGTTTGTTGTGACTATGCTCACTTCTAAGTTTATATCCTCCCCATTTAGCAGCCAAAAGAGAACTTTCCCACATAAGGATACATATGACATGGAAAGATGCCAATTAACTCTATATGGGTCAATGCTTCATCTTGAATCAATTTATTAAAGGGCATGTGCAAATATGGTTCAATCTGATGGATTTACTCTTGTTGCCAGGAATCAGCACAAACATAAAGCATGCCTATGAAATTTTTGGTAAGCAAAAAAAGCATAAAGGGAAGAACTTACCATTAATTTATATGGAAATTTTTTTTAATATTCCAGATTCAAATATTTACCTACCAAATCATACCAGATAATACAAAGAGCCAAAATAATACTAACACATAGCAAAAATCAGGAGTGATGATAATAAACACAACACCTATATAAAGAACTTGGCAGCAGGGTAACAACTGCCTTCAGAACAGGTGCTGCAAAACAAATGCTAAATCTTTTCACCTTTCATGAAAAAAATAAAAATCTTCTTTGGGTTTCTTTTGGTTAGTGAAAACAGATACTAATGTTGGTCTTTCATAAGAGTGAAGTGGTAAGCTTGAATTTTCCAAGACAGAGACACTAGAACAGTGATTTCTCCATGATCACAGAATTATTTAAATGGGGCCAGAGAAGATCCATACCCAGTAAAAGGAGTAGCACTGACTGATATTTAAAAAGAAAAGAAAAAGAGAGAGACATATTTGGGAGGCAAATAAAAACAGTAGATAACGACCACTCCCAAAGAATGGACTTAGCTCAAGGGGTGGGTGGGACTAAATCTTTGACAACTTTTTCAGTTCTCTCCAAGTCTTTCATTGGTCTATCATATTTTCCTAAATTGACTCAACTTTGGCAATTTTTTTTAGAAAAACACCTATTTTATCTAGATTTTCAAATTGGCAAAAAGTTGAACAGACTTTCCTCATATTATCTATCAAAATGAAAGCCAATGGCTGAATGCCCAGGGCAACTCCATAAAAGACATTCTCTGGGGATCGAAAACAAAAGGATTTCAGGCTGCAGTTCTCTCTCTCAGTTTAGCTTAATCCTGACGTAAAATTGAGTGTGTCTGGAGAATGAATGAACTGCATGTCCTTCAGGCAATTCTCCATCTATATTGCTTTCCACAGTTGAGCTTTTGATGGGTGCTGGGCAGTTTAGACTTCTAGGTTATAACCTCTGACAAGAACTTGGAGTACAAATTCTTTTATAATGCCCGATTTCAGACGTGTCATTGGCCTGTCTAAATGGAGAGAGCTGACATTCTCTTATGAAAACTGAGACATTGAAATAGGATCTATGTCTGAAGAAGAAGTCCTCAGGACCACACAGAAGTGGGCTCATGGAATAAGTATGCAAGCAGAGGGCCAGGCTTTTCTCAGAACAACTGAACAAGACACAGGCAAAATGACAAATAGCATCCTTAAGAGGCTGGAAGGAACTCTTAAAAGTGCAGCCATCAGAAAATACGGATTCTGGCACCTGCTTTGAGTCAAAAAGACTCAGTTTTGTCTCTTAGCTGCCATGCTAGAGACTTTCGGACACATTTCTGAGGCAGCAATTGGCAACTACAAAGAAGCAGATGCCTGCTAACTGCCACAATAGACCCCACACCGCAGCCTCTCATTTGAAGAGGCTCCAATCATAGACATATAATTGTATGTATGAACCAATGCAAAAGTTTTCCAAGTTACCCAAGCTCAGACCACTTACTTGTCTTGAACCTGTTGGTATACACCTAGGTACTATCCCTCTGTTGTTGACCTAAATCATGATTCCTAGTCTTAAACAGCAGCCTGTCTGATTATAGGCCAGCCTGACTACTTCTTTCAGATCAACAGGATATAGAAAGTGGAAAAGACATCACACAGGTTTCACCAAGAGAGCAGTAGTAGAGATGGGCATAGTAAGGTGAGAGCCACTCTAAAGGGCAGAAAATAAGAACAAAGGATAACTTCATGAACACATCCTATGTTAGAGTTTAGGGACTAGACTGAAGTCATAAAGTCAGTAGGGGATGAAATATGAACCAAACTATTATCTGGTCACTGTGACATAAGGAAGGCTAAGCTAAATGCTGAATCATGTAGAAGGTGGTCCTTAGAGACAAAAGAGCTTTGTATGACCCAGCTGCAGCTGAGCTCTGCATTGAATTCAACCACACAAATTTATAATCATAAGAAGCAGAGGAAAAGTATAGTTGAGCCCTGCCAAAATTGAAACCAACACTGAGAAATCATAAACTATTGGGGTTTTACACTTCTGAGTTTGAATTTAAGTTGTTCTACTCAGTATTGGTTAGGTCTGGACCTCCTTACCTACCCAAGCTTGTGCTAGCCTTATATAAAGTGAATGATGTAATAGACATATTGTGAAGCTAAATCATCTCTCACAAAAGACTCATAAACTTGGGCCCTCCCTGGTAGCGCAACAGGTTAGGACACAGGACTGCAAGCTAGTCACAGCCGCTTCGGTGCGAGTTCTATCCCGGGCCCCAGACGTGACCCACATGGTGCGGCAGACCTCTCCTGACCTGCCCGCTGCTCCCCTCAGTAGTGTACTTCGTCAATCTGCCTGTTCTGCTCCCCACGCTGTCTCTGGTGAAGCCTCTCACCGTCCCTGCCCCTCTGTACTGTATCCAGTTCTGTATGCATAAATAAATAAATCTTTTAAAAAAAAAAGGACTCATAAACTTTTCTTTGAGAAGGAACACAGAGGTGTAGGTACTGAATTAAAAAAGTAAATCCACTGCCAATGTTAATTATACTTTGCCTGTCTGCATTCACTTTGTATGCATTTCCTTTCATTTCCCCACATTATAAGATGCTTAATCCTAGGCTCTCGGTTTGTCCCACTAAGATACACATAAGGATGGACATTCTCACATGAGTGATCACTCTCACAGGCTTCTCTCAAAGGCTCTGAAAGCCCACAGACATTAGTCCTTTTGCCCTGATCCTTTACTTATACCATCTCCCTCTGTAGAAAGTAAGCTTCCTTCTCTTCTACCTCTAGGTGATTCAAATTTTGGTAGCTAAGTTCTCTCTTAAAAGGCAGACTCAATTATTCTCACACTTTTAAATATATATCTACAAGATAGGACTGCATTTTATTAATTTACTTCTTTTTCTGTCTTCCACTGTGAGGACAGGTCCCATTATCTTCTTTGACTCTTGGTTCCAGCCTTAGTACACAGGAAAATCTTAACAGAATTGAAGTTGAAAGTGAAAACTAAAAATGTTGCCTGTTTAGAAATTTAAATAAACTTAAATGAGAAAAACTATACTCACGCTTCATTCGGGCAAGACCTTTTTAGAAAGAAATTATTTGTGAACATTATAATTACTTTTAAGTTAGTTATAAAAGCAGTGGTAGACAATAAAGATATATCAGAACAGCTCAAATAGAAACATAAAATATGTGATTAATTCTAGAAAATAATGCAGTGATAGAGCATTCTAGTACCCACTTTTCTGAATAATTCTGGTTTATAATTTGACCATAGAAACAAGTGTTATATTCCAAGTTATCTAAAACTATGTGGGGATCCTTTTTGATCATTCATCTAAAGGCAAGGCCTTAAATGGCAGGACGATAGGGAAGAGGGGAAAGTCCTGACAAGTTAAGTCTACATCTTTTGCTTTATCATTACAGACACAGTGGCGACAGAGATAAATCAGAGAACTAGAGTACTTTCATAAAATTCCAGTTAGTGTCATCAGATAATTTAGGGGTTATTTCATTAACTGACACAAAAACAGATGGCAAAAGAAAGAACAGAGAGGGCCCTCCCTGGTGGCGCAGTGGGTTAAAGCACAGCACTAAGACGCTAAAGCCATTTCCGCATGAGTTTGATCCCCGCCTGCCCCAGATGAGATCCACATGGCGTGGCAGACCTCTCCTGACCCGCCTGTTGCTCCCCTCAGCAGTGTACTTCGTCCATCTGCCTGTTCTGCACCCCACTCTGTCTCTGGTTATGCCCTCGCCACCCCTGCACCTCTGGCCTGCACCCCAGTTCTGTATGCACAAATAAATAAATACGTAAAAAAAGAAAAATAAAGAACAGAGAAATTTCTAGAAGAGACCAGCTCTACCAACAAAGTGTTCCTGACTGTGGCACCCATATTAGTAGCCATCTTCCCTGGGGGGCAGTATCCCCTAGTAATGCAGTGCAGCAGTGTTAAAGTAACCTGAGGACATCTGATGCTGATAGCTCTGCCCATCATTTTCATCAAATGTATTAGAATATAACTTACATGCTATACCATATTTATTTTAAGCATAGGATTAAACGAATTTTGATAGCTTATAACTACCACATTTTGTAGTCACTATCACAATGAAGATTATTTCTTCACCCAAAAATGATTATATAGTTCCTTGCAGCCAATTCTATCCCTCCTTGAACAGGTTAGTTTTCTATTTTCTGGAATTTCAAGCAACGGAAGCACACTATATACTCACCTTTGTTTCACTAAGATTTTTGAGACTCTCCCATGTTATTGGGAGTTCCTTTCCCTTTTTACTAGACAATATCCCACAGTAATCTGTACCATGGGTGCTTATTCATTCACTTGTTGGTGGACATTTGGACTTTTTCTACTTTGGTGCTATTGGTTTGCTATGAATTTCTGAGTGTACATATATATATATATATATATACATATATATATATATCTCCTCCATAAATACCTAGGCATGGAAATGCTAGATAATATGATAAAATATGATAACTGTATGTTTAACTTAAACAGCAAAACTATTTTCCAAAGTTAGTTTACATTTTACATTTCTTCCAGCTAAGTATGAATGATAGATGCTCCCATCTTCACCTACAATTGATACCATAAATCTTTTCTATTTTTAAAGGAATTCCAGGAGGTGAGTAATGATATATCACTCCAGTTCTAGTTTGCATCTTCCTGATAACATAATATGGGAATCTTTTTTATGTTACGTGGTTATCATTTGCATATCTTTCTTTCTTTTTTTTTTTTTTTTTT
>NW_004567105.1:27032866-27076437 GCF_000260355.1 Condylura cristata
GTTGATCTTTGTAGCCTTCGGGTGTCCCAGGTTCCCTCTATGCTTGGTGTGCCCGTGGTGGTTATGATGAATTAGAAGTGTTGTAGTTCTCCCTGGAGCTGGGATGAGTTGGTGACTGGCTTTGTTTACACTCTAAGTACTGAGAGCTCCCAAGTCTTCTTGGGGCCTCTGTCGTGGGGGTGGGATCTCCCCTTCCCCACAGGAGTGCAGGGTAGTTAGGCACTTTATTTTTATGCCATGTAAGTAGTATTCTTTAAATTTGATTTTCTAATTGTTCATTGGTACTAAAATTATTCAATAGTATTTTGTATATTGAACTTGTATTGTGCCATATGGTTAAATTCACTTATTAATTCTAGTAGCTTTTTGCAGTTTCGTTAGGACTTTCTTTTACATAGGACTTTCCTTAAATTGAAAGTATTAGTCCTTCCTTTCCAGTCGATATACTTGCTATTTCTTTTCCATGCCTGCTGCAACACTAGGATCCCCAAGACTGATTAAAGGAGATGAAGGAATATACCCTTGTGTGATCCTAATTTGGTGGGAAAGCACTCAATGTTTCCCTATTTAGTCTGATGTAAGTTGCAGCTTCTTCAGACCCTTTTTCAAGCTGAAGAAGCATTTTTTTACTTAGTTTCCCAGAGTTTGTTTTTTTAATCCAAGATACAGAACAGACTATATTTTGTCCATTCATCTGTTCATGGACACTTGGATTGTTTGCTTTTTTTCTTAAAGATTAATTTATGGATATAGAACTGGAGACAGGCCAGAGGTGCAGGGGCAGTGAGAGGATTCACCAGAGATAGAGTGAGGAGCAGAACAGGCAGATGGATGAAGTACACTGCTGAGGGGAGCAGCGGGCAAGATAGGAGAGGTCTGCCACGCCATGTGGGTCACCTCCGGGTGGGGGATTGAACTTGCACTGAAGTAGTTGTGGCTAGCTTGCAGTGCTGCGCCCTAGCCCATTACATCACCAGGGAAAACCCAGTTGGATTGTTTCTAACATATGACTGAAATATGTTGCCATTAAAATAGGTGTGCAAATATCAGTTTGAGCCCTTGCTTTCAAATCGAGGGTAGATAACTGGGAGGAGAATTGGGATTTGCTTTCTTATTGGATACTTCTATTGGTTAAAGATTACCATCTCCATCTATTTTCTACTGATTATCTTTGAAATAATATATTTGTATTATCTCACAAAGTCTATAGTAAACATTTTAAGTGCCTTCAAGCTAGACAGGAGTTCAAAAATGACTCTAATACCCTCTTTGGCTTAAATAGATTTGTTTTCCAGCATTAAGTTCTTTTTTTATCCCACAAAATTGTACAAGATTAAATGAACCATGGAACACTTTGAACTGCTGGAAAGGTATAGTGGAAATGATTTCAAAATCTTAGGAATGTTCTTAATGCCACTGAACAGTATGCTTGAAAATGGTTCAGGTCATAAATGTTATGTTACATGCATTTTATCACAATAAAATTTTTGAAAAAAAAACAATGCCTTCATACAGTGAGAATTCAATCAAGTGAACAAAGAAACAAACATTGTCAGATGGTGGAGATAGTCTAGAGAAAAACAAAATGGAAGAAAGTGCACAAATTCTGCTGGTGGGCTGGGTTGAAGGTGAGACAATGGGTCAGAAAAGCCCACCAGACCTTGAGGGTCCGAGAGGACAGGCATTCCTCAGATATTCAGGCATCCTGTCTTAGAGTAGAATGATCGCTAGGATTTAGCCTCTAAGCCGGGATTGCACTCCATAGCTTTTCTTGCATCTGCACAGAGCCACACAGCAATTCTCCCCGATGGGATATGAGTAGATGTGCTTTACCTTACTCCTGAGTCAGGACATCTATAAGTCTGAAATACTGTGGCCACCATTTATTTCCCTTCTGCAGACTAAAGCAGAAGACCCTGACGCATCAAAACAGTGCTACCCAAGAGAAATGTGAGTTGTATTTCCTATTTTAAATGTCCTCGTATTGTAGCCACATTCATATAAATAAAAAGAATAGGTAAAATTCATTTTATAATGGCTTTTTGAACCCAGTGTTTGCAAAAATTATTTCAACATTTAAAATACTGAGATACTGTCACTTTTTCAAATTCCAATGTGCATTTTATACTTACAGCACATTTTAAGTGCCTTAGCCTCTTTAGATACTTAATAGCACATCTAGCACCACTTTGGACATACAGTAGGCTATAAGATGAAGGGAGGTGGGTCCTTAAATCTCCAAATGGAAAGCAGCCACCCATCAACCAGAAACACCCACATTTTATTATTATGAGAGAAAATATACTTCCTTTGTGTTAAGCTTTTGAAATTCATTTGTTACAGAAATTCTTTGAAGTATTATGTTAAAAATAAAACCTGAAAACTAGAAATGTGAGCATTTAGGTAGAGCAATCACGTGTAACAGTTTGCACAAACTACATCTGACAAGCTGAAGAGCAGAGACCTATGTTGTGCAGATTGCACACTTGTAAGACAGAACTAGTAAGACAGAACTAGGCCCATCCTACAGCCTACAACATTAGAGTCAATAGCTTGAAAGATCTAGAATGTTGCATTTGTCTGCTAACTACGATTGCCATAACTAAATACAATCGACTGGACAGCATATGTAACAGAAACATTTCCTTACAGCTCTGGAGGCTAGGAAGTTCAAGGTCAAGGTGTTAGCAGGGTTGTTCTCTGGTGAAGTCAGCCTCAGTGACTTTCAATGGCTTCATTCTCACTCTGTCCTTGAATGTCCTTTTCTCCATGCATGTGCTCACCCGGTGTCTCTTCCTTCTTTAGAACACCAGTCTTGGTGGCTTAGGCACCTGCCTTAACCTACTCCTTAAACCTCAGTTGTCTCTTTAAAAGCCTTATCTCCAAATTCAGGCATGTCAGAGGTTGAACCGATGCGGGGGTGGGGGTGGGGTGGGGTGATTTTTCAGTCCATAAAAGATGCTGAAGCTTCCTCTCTGCATTGAACAGAGTCAAAGGGACAGAAAATATGTTCAGGAAACAATGGGCATTGTTGAAAGCAGAAATGAAAGGTAATAATGTAGATTTAGAAATCAAGGTGAGTCTACTTTCTAATTGGATGTTTAATAGGATAATTAGATAATGATAAGAGAAAAAATATTTTCTTATTATTGTACAAATTTTAACTTATCACTCGCATTCTCTTTCTTAATTTTAGAATTGGAACATGGTATTCCCAACTGGCAGCAATAACTGCTTTTTTCTTGTTACCTTCTCAGTTATGCTTTAGGTAGGTTTGTAATGTTTTACTCCTTTAGAAGTCACTGGTAAAAAGTAAATAATTTATATAACTCTATTGTTACTGAACTAATAACCTTGCTTGATTTATGCTGACACGAAGGTAGACTCATTTTGAAATTTTTAATTATTAAAATAATCACAAGATTACAAAAGTTTAGGAAAAGAGAAAACACGAATTATCATAGGTGAGTAGTATTATGTCACTATAATTATAAACATCAATAAATGTTCTAACAGTCATGAGAAAATTAATCTGTAAAATGGAAAATCAAATATCCAGAGGAAATTTCAACACATTTGAGAAAACAGGCATAGCCACATAGAAACACAAACAACAAAAACAAACTAATAATAAAAAAAAAAGTGAAACTGGATGTTGGAAACAGGAAAATACCCTCCCTGAGTCAAATGACGAGGAAGAACCTAATTTTATCAGTGGCGAATAAATTAGAGGAATTAGACACTTGCCGGCACGTGCGTGACCGCGCGCACGCGCGCACACACGGGCTACTAGAACAGCTCATTAAATAGGCGTAGACCTAACAGGGGAGAAATCAATGCACCAAAATACTACAGATAACTTGCAAAATGCAGGAAAAAGACCATACAAGGTATAGAAAAATGTTCCTGTTTTACTTAAACGACAGAAATATAACATAAAATATACCATAAAATAAACCATGTTCTCTCTGGAGAACTTTTAAGATACCATTAAAGAAAAAATACCAAATTTTTGGTGCTTCTTTGTCGAAAATACAACCATTTTTGATGAAAATTTTATAATAAAAAATATCTGGAGATGAAAACTTAAAGTAATTATATCTTAAATTGTGCAGCAGAAGAATATTTTATTTGTAAAACTTTGTAGATCTTTGTGCTAGATGGTATCATTCTTTCTCTCGATATTTGTGAGCCACTGAATAGCAGAAGAAAGCAAGGTTCTGTTCTAACATCTTGGCACTGGCAGTTTAATAGCCAAGCTCTAATTAGAGATTTTAATCCACTGAGGAATTTTTTTATATTTTTCAAATCTTTGAAAGACTAGTAATCCAGAAATCCCAAGCAAATCTCTTAAATTGGTTGTGCAAGCCTCAGTTTCCATACTCTCTTCTGTGTCTGTCACCAGAAGCCCCCTTCTCTTCCCACCTTGCCTGGAATGTAGAGCCACCTTCATTTAAACTTTCTTCCTGAGGAAGGAACAACTTCTGCCCCCAAAACATACTTGACTCCCCTCACATCTGACCCTTCAACTATTCCTGCCCTGACTGCTCTCCTTTTGGGAATTTGAACCTTCTGGGTCCTATTTTATTCAGCTGCAGGGATACACTATGGAAAGACAGTGAGGCTATTAGTGAATGCTCAAGGGATGGCCATCTAACATTGGGGTTAGAAGAATAGAGAGGAGATGAAATAATTTATTCAAAGAACCAAAAAAAAAAATTTAAAAATGCATCCCATACAATGTCTCAGACATTAAAAGAGGATTTAAAAATATAACATATGGGCCCTCTCTGGTGGCGCAGCAGGTTAAAGCACAGCACTAAGAAGCTAAAACCACTTCAGCATGAGTTTGATCCCTGCCCTGGGGCTGACCCACATGGTGCAGCAGACCTCTCCTGATGCGGCTGCTGCTCCCCTCAGCAGTGTGCTTCATCAGTCCGCCTGTTCTGCTCCCCACTCTGTCTCTGGTGAATCCTCTCACCATCCCTGCACCTCTGGCCTGTACTGTACCCCAGTTCTTAAATAAAGATTAAATAAATATATATATATATATATATATATATATATATATATATAACATAGTGTTTACCAGTCTCAGCTCAGACCTCATGACTGAGGAAGAGAAATAAAAAACAATCACTAAGCCACAACCGCTTCAGCACTAATTCGATGCCCAGCCAGGGAACTGACCCACATGGCACAGCAGACCTCTCCTGACTCACCTGCTGCTCCCCTCAGCAGTATACTTTGTCAATCTGTCTGTTCTGCTCCCCAGTCTGTCTCTGGTGACTCCTCTTACCCACCACACTTCTGGCCTATACCCCAGTTCTGTAAGCATAAATAAATAAATTTTTTTTAAAAATACTATCAATACAATGCTATTGGGTAGACATGAAGTGTTACATTCAGCCATTTAATTCTAAGCTTAGAAAAATGAAGGTGACAAATGTCTTAAACCTGACTTTTTTTTAATATTCTCATTATTAATGTATATATGTACTATATGGATGTGTATCATATAATGTAATAAGTAAACATGGATTCAATTTTACCAAATACAGAAATAAAAAAAGTCACTTCAGCCATATTCTCCCATAGCCAGTAGCAAATAGTTTTAAAAGGATACCCTAAGTATTCCATGGATATTTAGTATTTGGAATGGCAGAGGTCATCCAAATCAGCACACCACTTTCAGGCCTAAGCAGGCAACATCTTTTCCAGGTCATTCATCAAGTTCATGGCCTACATCTAATATCTACATCTATTCTTCAAAGTGAATTCCTTCCTTTCTAGATAAAGAGATTAAGGGAAAGCTTATCTCCCACTTGCTACAAAATTTCAATTCCTGGGCAGTGACCAATCCCCAAAGTTACTGTCGCACCCAAACTGTAAGATTCAACCCTGCAGCATAAATGTGGCACCAAATAAAGGGGTGCCCATTTGTACATTCTGCAGTAACACATGATTTCCAGACCTGTTGAAAACCCATCCTATCTGTTGGAATCTAAAATGTTGACTATAGCATTATCGCCGCCCCCAACATGGCAGCCTTTAGTGTACACACAAGAACATGTACACCAAATATCCTCTCTTACCACTTTACCCTCTAATCGCCAAGTCTCCTCGTATCGCTTAGTGAGAAGACACACTGCACAATTATTTGAGAAAACGACCCAGTTTCAAAAGACTAAGGATGACTAGGAGTCTGTAAAGTGAAAGAATGGATTCCCTCTGCTCCTTATGGGACATGTAATCACAGCTTAAGCTCCTCCTTTGGAACAGCAAGACATCTGGATGTCGTTTGAGATAGGAGCAAGGACTATCCTCTGTTACTAATAAAATATCTTTTTTTTTTTTTTACTGTTGCTAAGGTCATGAGCAGGAACTAGTCATGAACTAATTATCCTTCTACATCACTTGTAGAATCCAACAATACGTTTTATGGCTTCTTCTGAACTTGCTAAGGGCTAGAGAAGGAAATGTATCCCACTCCTAAGCTCAAGATGAGGACAAAGGTTATTCTAAATGACAACTTTCAGTTTAAAGAACTCTGAAAATCATCTTCTCAAAAAGGCTTGAGAATTACCAAGATACCTCTATTACCCATGTGATGAACAAGTTTCTAATTCCCTTTTTATGAAGAGAAGAGATGCTATGCCAAGATGACCCTGTTTGCAGTAGTGGATGAAAAGAAAAATATCTGAGGAACTTGGACAACCCAGACTGTCATGTGCTCATGCTGACTTACATGAATTCTATAGACCACAGCAGTACATTCTTTCTAAACAGTGTGGTGGATCTCTTATTTCTGTGAAATATGATACATCTTGGAATTTGGAACCCAAAAAACATAAAGGGCTATTTGCAAGTTTGAGACACAGTCGTGTAAGCCTCATGGGTAGAATATCCAACATCATCTGTGTGTATCTTCCTAATTTCAGCAGTTTATCTTACTGCTCATTCTTATTATACCTCCACCAGATTTCTCATTGAAGACTCAACTCCTTCCAACAATCTCTGACTGTAATCCAGAAAGGCCCAGCTCATGGAAACCTCTGCACCTGCTCCAGAGGTAACCTGCTCTTTCTGTCTTCATCGATGGTAGACGAGGATCTACCAAAAATGGGTAACTTTGGGAAAAGGGTCTCCCCAAATGTAGTGAAGGCTCTTAAGATGAAATCATCCATATTATACAGGTGGGATCTCCACTGACTAGGAGTTTCCTTATAAGGGAAACAAAGATGAGCACTAGCAGAAGAGGAGGGAGACACCAGAACCACGAAAACAGAGATGCAGTGAGGCAGCCATACAAGGATTGCTAACAGCCACGAGAAGCCAGATGAATACTCCAGGGTACTAGGCTTTTACAATTCCTTGATTTTGAACTTCTGGATGGGATACTCTAAATCTATTGTTGTTTGTTGTTGTTGTTGTTGTTTTAAAAATTTATTTATTTGGGCATACAGAACTGGGGTACAGGCCAGAGGTGCAGGGGTGGTGAGAGGATTCACCCTAGAAAGAGTGGGGAGCAGAACAGGCAAATTGACAAAGCACACTGCTGAGGGGGGCAGCCGGCGGGTCCGGGCGGGTCAGGAGAGGTCTGCATGGCCATGTGGGTCACCTGCCACCAGGGATTGAACTCATGCTGAAGTGGCTTTAGCTTCTGAGTGCTGTGCTTTAACCCACTGCACCACTAGGGAGGGCCCATGTAGACATTCTTTTAAGAAAAGGCTGACTTAAATTCCAAAAGCAGGATATCCTACAAAATGACTGAGCACTATTCCTCAAACCTGTCAAAGTCATCAAAAAATGCATAAAGTATGAGAAACCCTACTGCCAAAAGGAGTCTCAGGACACATGCGGATTCAATGACAAGTGATAACCCTGAACAGAAAGGATAGTAGGTAAAAATTAAAGAAAACGAATAAAATGATGGCATTAGTTAAAAATAATTTTATCAATACTGGTTCACTGATTTCAACAAAAATACTTTGTAAAGTGCTAATAAGTGAAAATGAGGGTCGGATGTATGGAAATTCTGTTATCTTCTCATTAGTCTGTAAATATTAAACTACCCAAAAAGCCTGTTAACACACAGTCATAACAGCCGTCTCTATCAACATTCATATTTTACATGAGAAATGAAGCTGGAGGAAGTGAAACATTTCATACAAATCAGCAATGTTCAGGAAATTCTCTAGACGGTTTCCCAGCATGCCAGTCCCTATTGCAAAAACGCCTATTAATATTATTTAACAAGACTTTTCCTTTCTTCCCAATTATTGGCGATGTTCTGTAAAGGGAACACCACCACGAAACCTTTCCAGATAAGTTTAAAAAAAAAAGCAATGAAAAGACAAAACAGCTGGTTCTGCAGCCCAGTTTCCAGGGCTAACTGGCGTGCCATCTGCTCGCAGCCTACAGTGGTAACCATGGTTCACGTGTCACACCAGCGATCGGTGTTAGGAAGTTTGTCCCAACAAGCCTGGACAACTTCGCCGCCGCGCAGGTTGGGGGGGAGGGGGCGGCGGCGGCAGCATCCAGGGTGCGTGGATCGTTTTTCCAAACTCCATCTGCTTTCCCCAGCCCTGGCGGTGCCCGCGGTCTCCCGGCGCGGCCAACCCAGAGGACCTGAGCTCGTCTTTTATGCATAACAAAAGAGCCCTCCTCCGCCTCCTCCCACTGCCCCGCGCCGCCCCCACCTAGGCTTCCCGCGGCCGCCAAGGGCCCGCGTCCCCGGCAGGAATTGGCTCCGGGTCCGCGAGGTTTCCAGGTACCCGGAAGGGAGGGGGGGCCCGAGGCGGCAACAATTGGGCGGGTGCGGCCGAAACGCGCGGCCAGGAGCGCCAAGACTTGGAGGGGCGGCGAGCTCGGACCTCGCCGCCCCACGATTGGCCGGGTCCGCTCCGTCGGCCGCCGCTGATTGGTGGATTCTCAAATTCGGTCTCAAGGCGCCAGAGGAGGTGTTTTAGCGAGGACCGAGATCGGGGCTGGAGTCACGCTCAGTGAGGTCGGGACGCTGGCGCAGCCTGCTAGCCTAGGGGTCCCCCCCTAGCACTAGACGCTCGGCACAGGGATCTGCACGCCTTCTTTGCCCCACCCGATGTCGCCGCCCGGATGCTGATCGCCTCGCCCTGGTGATCCCACGCTGGTGTGGGCTGTGGAGGTCCCGGAGGCAGGAAACCTCCTTAGCAAAGCGGGAGTAAGTAGCGTGCGGCACAGGCGCCGGCGGAGAGGCGGGAATTGGGGGGAAAGGGGACCCCTCCCTCCCTTGCTGCCTGTCTACCATCTCTGCCATCCTGGGCTGGAGGGGAGTTTTGCTTCTATTTCTCCCTGTGTCCGGTCAGTAGAGGGGACTTGCCCTTCGACACGATTGGGGGGTTCATTGAAGGGTTTATCCTTGGGGGGCTTCTCGGAGGCCCGGGACGGGGCTGCGCCAAGTGCTGGGTGGGTTTGGTCTAGCGATCAGGTTTCCTTCTATCCTGATTCAAAACCCCCTCAATGCCGAATTCCTTCCAGTTCTTTGCGCCAAAACTAACTGACCTAGGAGACCCAGTAGTTACTGACAAATTTGCCCTACACATCCTGACTTGGTAACTTAATTTTGCTCTGTTTTCTGCCCCCCGCCCCCATTTACTAATTTTGTTGAATATTTTCCTCTCTCCAGGCTTTCAGTAATTATGCTAAACACATTTTAAGTGTTTATGTTCATTCATATGTGTTTTAGGGAGAGCTGGGGGTGACTACACTCCTAGTAAATTGCCAGGGTTTAGGGAGGGGGAAGTTCATGTTCAAGAGCAAGAAAAAGATATTGTTGTTGCTAGAGAAGAAAACAGCCAATTGTAAAATCATATTCTAATGTAAAGTGTGCATTGCAGATGGAGGTAAATTGTTTAACACTAAAAGACCTGATCAACCCCAGGCAACCCAGAATAGATTGTGCAGTTGAGGATGGGGATAATGCACAAAAGGTAAGCACCCTTACATACTTTCAACTCTTCTTTATGATGGTGGTGTCTAAACTAGTAAACTGTTCCATAAACTTAATTAATTAATTTTGATGAACATTACAGAACATTAAATACTTTCAACTCTCTTTATGATGGTGGTGGCTAAAGGAGTAAACTGTTCCATAAACTTAATTAGTTTATGGAATGTCATAGATGTATTTTTATGAAACAGAGGCATCTAAAGCCATACTGTTCATGTTTCAGTCATTTGAGGCTAGGTTTGATGTAATAATGCTGGATTTACATGAATCAAAGATATGTTGAACGCTGCAATCAGAAGTGTATAACACTTACAGTTGAGAGTGGAATTACGTAATAATTTTTAGGAATGTTAAACCTCAATTCCCAGGAAAGGACACTCTTTTTCTGTAAGTGCTCAGTTATTAAAATCCTACAAAATGTTCTGGTCACCAATGAACCAGCTCCCAGAGGTTGCTCCATTCACCCATGAGCATGGCCTGCGAGACTCCCCTAGAGGGAGATAAAGACCTTAAGACAACCAGCACAGTCTGAATATTTTACAGTGCAGTGATATGGTTAGTCTTGCACTGAGTCATCCTCTCTCTTTTTTGTGATTTTAAGAATATGGTTTTATCTTTGTGAAACATTCAAAGGAAACTTGGCCCAAGCAATGTCTAAACTACCACAGAACCCACCTCAGCAGTTGCACTCTCCAGCCACTGCCCTACTGGAAAGGTGAAATAACCTGCTAGTAGTAAATGTCTAAGCATTTTTGGCAGAGGCAAGTAGATATAACAAACCGATTAGAAACTTTAAATACCAATCTGTGCTTAGCAGCTTCCTTGGTCCCTGAACTTACCTTACATTTATGCTCTTACTTTTAGTGTTAGCATCAACGAAGAAACTGCCTGTTTGTAAACACCTGTTGTATGACCTTTGAAGAACACTTGACAGCTTTTAATTTTGGATAGGACTGATTTTATGCTTTCCATGTAGGGTTTTTTCTTTTCCCTAACATTGAATTCATTTTTGTTAAGGAAGGGAGTAGACTAGAACATTCTAGTTTTAAAGATGACTTTTGAAGAAATTACCTTGTGGGGATGAAAATACCTGACTTTTAAAATATATAGTCAGAGTTTTATCTTTAGGTGTGTCAGAACAAAACTTTTTGTTTTCTTTTGTAATCTGGATAGAACAACCTTGAAAGAATGTGTATACATTTATGTAAAACCTAAGTCAGCGTCTACTTCTTTCCTTATGGGTCAATGGCTTTTTATCAAGTGCCTTCAAAAAGGGTGCTTCTACTATAGCTAGCATTAGTAAGTGCTGTATTCAGCTGAGCTTTCACGTTTTAATGGGTATGGAGAGAAAAGCAAATAACTCAAAAAAGATTGGATACGTGGTTAAAATATTTGAAATACCGCATATAAGTACCGCATGGCTTATTTCACCTCATAGAGAAGGCAAAGGAGGAGAGCAGAGATAGTAGGTGGGACTTCAGTGTCTTACATTGCTGTGAAGTAAGGAAAGGAGAACATAGGATTTGGAGTCAGAGAAATTGGGGTTTGAGTCTTACTCTTCCATTTAATGACTGTATAATCTTAGACATACATATTTACTCAGTTTTTCAACAACTGTACCACAGGCTGGGGCTTCGGTGGTTTAACAAGTCTCCTAACCTCTCTAAGCCTGTTTTTTCCTACCATATATTAGAGCTAATAAATAGCGTTTCCCTTGGTTTTTATAAAGCACTCAGTAACAGATAACTACTGTTCACACCATGCTCAATTGAACTAACAGCCCAAAGATGAGTATGATGCAGGCCCTGCTCTGAGAACACCAAGAGATGTTCAGGATCTCAGATGTAAAGCAAACCAACTATACTATGATTCAGTGCGTGCTCTGGTAGGGAGAACCAGAGATAAGATAGCTCGCGAGCACTGTTTCCGTGGCAGAAATATCTTGATTCCCCACCATCCTGGGATGCCTAGGGTGGCAAGCTGGGACAAGGAGGGAGATAGCCCTTCTCTCCCTGCCCCAGTTACTGCTTCACCAGCTCTGGAGCCAGCAAAACAGAGAAGGAAAAAATAAATTCATGGGGAGTTCTTAAAGCATCAGGAAGTTTTTCATAGTAGAAGCCAATAGGCAAAGGATATTTCACATTTAACTTATGAGAAAAAAACGAGGATGTTGGAGGAAGAAAAAACATGAGATGTGAGGATATAAGAAATGTTTGAAATATACAGAGTGGCCAGAAATAGAGTTGTGACTTACTGTTTCTTGAAGCTCTTTGAGGGATACCTGGAACATTGCCCTGTGAATCAATTGGCATTTAGAGGTTTTTCCTTGATTGTCTTTACTTGGTTCAAGATCTCTAAGTACTATCTATTATGCATGTATCTTCTTACCACTCAGGAGAAACTTACTGTAAATATGAAGGAGTTTTCATATCCATTACCCAAATTTGCTGTGTCCTGTTTGGGATTATAAATAAAACTCTCCTCTTAAGTTTTTTACATTGCATTTGGGGATGAAGAAAGTAGAAAGTGATGATTTGCAATTAAACAATCAGGATTTAGCTGTTGGGAAAGCTTTTTGGAGGAGATGATACCTGAGCTACAGCTTGAAGGAATAAATGCTCAGGTGTATGTAGGTAAAGAGGATGAAAGTAGTACAGAAATAGAAATGAACATGAGTTTTCCTTGAAGGTCAATTATCTCTTTGAAGAGTAGTCGAAAAACAAAAGTTTCAAATTCAAAGGGATAAGTTCATCTTTTGTTCATTGGAGCACTATTTACAATGCCAAATCATGGAAACAACTTAAGTGCCCAAAGACAAGTGAATGGACTACATATGTGGTGAAATACTATTCAGCCATAAAAAAGATTAACCCATGCCATTTTCTACAAATGGAAATGGAACTGGAGGGGATGATGCTAACAGAAATAAGTCAGAAGGAGAAAGATAGACACACACACACTTGCATACATACATATAAAAGGATATATATATATAAAAAGGCTATATCACTTATATGTGTAATAAGAGAAACAAAACAAAGGGTCAGATAACAAACAGTTAACCCCTGCTGGCACAAGGGATTAAAGCACAGCACTATGAAGCTATCTGCAGCCACTGCAGCATGAGTTCAACCCCCAGTCCTGGAGGTGAACCACATGGCACAGTAGACCTCTCCTGTCTTGCCAACTGCTCCCCTCAGCAGTGTATTTCAGTAGATATGCCTGTTCTGGTTCCCACTTTGTCTCTAGTGAATCCTCTCACCCGCACCCCCCAACCCTCTGGCCTGCACCCCAGTTCTTATATGCATGAATAAAAAATATATCTTTAAAAAACATTCCTTTTTGAGATGTGGTACATATACACAATGGAATATTACTCGGCAACCAAAAAAAAACAACATGCCTTTTGCAGCAACATGGATGGAGTTAGAAAAGATCATGCTTAGTGAAATAAGGCAGAAAGAAAAGGAAAAATCCTGCTACCCACTCATAGCAAGATATAACGGACCAGACGAGAAAATAACAATAATAATGAACATGTATATACCAGAGATATTTTATGGGGTGGAGTGGGGGATGGGATCAAAAAACAGTAGGGGGAGGGAAATACACTGGACTATGGTGATGGCACATGGGTGATTTGGTGATGGGAAGCCCAGGGGATTACAACTGAGATGGAAAAAGGCACAAATTGATGTAAAAATAAACTATTATATTATTAAAAAATATACATTCCTTTTTGTAAGGAATCATGCTTAGTGAAATAAGCCAGAAAGAAAAAGAAAAATACTGGATGGTTTCACTCATAATAGGAGCATAAAGGACTGGGGTGTGGGGGTGTGGAAAATAATAATGAACAACTATATACCAGAGACATTTTACAGGAGTGGAGAGGGAAATGGGATCAAAAATGGGGGGGAGGAAGAAGTGCACTGGATTACGGTGATGGCACACGGGTGAATTAGTGATGGGAAGTCCACGGGAATTATAACTGAGATGGGAAAAGGCACAAAATGATGTAAAAACAAATTTTAAAAAATAAAAAAAAAAAATCCTTTTTTTTTTGTCCACAGAACAATGACAACTCTTGCAAATTACTCAGTCTCTCTTCAGTGAGAAAAGAGAATAATCCTACCTACTTTTTAAGGTTTTTAGAGGGATTAAGAGTAAAATATCAGAAGTCTCCAGAAATGCCCCCTTAGGTGGCTTTATTGTTGTGCAAAGGTCAAAAGTATAATTTCACAAACCTAGATGGCACAACTTATTACACACTAGACTGTGTAGTATGTGGACTCCTGGGCTGTCATTTATGCAGTCTGTCATTGATCAAAACATCACTAGTGACACTGATTCTGTACCTGTGAAGTATAGGTGAATAACTATTTATGTGCAAAAGACAGCTAGTTCCCTTATTTGGAAATTGATGGAAGATCCTAGCCACAAACTTAGGAATTATCAACATACTAATATTTAAAGACTTGTATGTGAAACGTGGTCAATGATCTCAGAGAACAAATTGAGAGGCAGAGAGGGCTTAGGTTTATAAGAATGGGGAAAAGAGGAACTCATAAGAGGGAACAGAGAAATAGGAAGAGAACAAGACAAACAGTGGTGTCTCAGAAGTGCTGAGCATTTTCAGAGCAAAGAACATGCAGCAGTTTTAACCACTGTGGGCAGGTTGAGGGACACAGTTTGCCATTGACCTGGTAACTGAGAGGCAACTCAGTGAATTGAATTGAGGTTTGAGAATCTCCTGGGAAGTGATGGCAGCAAGGGAGAGGCTCTCTCAGTGTGGATTACTCGTTCTAGAAAGTGTACTCTGAAGGGGAAAAACAGTTGTTAGTCAATCTCTAGAAGGACACACTTCTAACATGTCTTCTTTGCCTTAATAGCGACCTAAACAATAGGTAGGGTTTCAGTGGGCAAAGCTTAGCTGTTGTCTTTAGACAAAGTGGTGTCAGCAGCAGCTTAGACATGATGAAGAGCAGAGCAGGTTGAAGAAAAGCCAGTGTGGACTACACATGCAACATGTTGGATATGCATGAGAGCACTTGGAAAGAACACATCAGAATATTGCTAAGGCCATGACAAGGCTGATGACTATGTATGTTACTTGAAGTAACCTAATCAAAGCTACTCTGAAACAGAAACAGAAGTAGAACCTAGTCCTCGTCTTATAACTATGAACTCTCTATGGATGTATACAGCATGGTCATGATACTGGTAAGATTACCAGTTATAAGGTACGTGAATGTAGCACTTCACAGCTTACAAACTGCTCTCACCTTATCTGATCTGATGCTTATAGCGGCCTTATGGCAACTAAGTCCAGGTACATTATTCCATTTGCATAGTAAAACTGGAGAACATGTCGTCTTTGCCTAGCCTATGTTCTCAAGACTCCCCTAACTGAGGAGGTGATTTCCAGGGAATTCCAACTTAGATTACCTGGCAGGCAGATCTGACTGGGAGTTTAATGTGCAAAGGGTCATTTAGGGAGTGCTTTGGGGATACACGCCTTGGAAGGGGAAGGGAAGAGACCAAAATTGGAGAGAAGAGATAGAGCTGAGTATAGTCTCAGCAGAAAGCTGACTTTAGCCTAAAGGGAGGTCTAGGATCACCCCTGGAAGTAGTTTTGAGTTAGGACAGAGGGATCAATGCTACTTCTACCAGCTCTTCAGAAATCACAGGCTTCCTGGAAGTGACCTGATCCTGATAAGTCAGCCCTCTTCAGCCAAGCCAAGAAGGGGGGTTATTACTTTCAGCAGCCAGGGGATGAGTCATTCATTGTTGAAGAGATCTGGGTGCATCCCAGTGTTTACCACACAGCCAGGCAGCCTTGCTGGAAAGTCCTGGAGATAATCTGAACCCTTTACTTGGGGATTAGGAAACTTAGACCCAAACATAAATGAAATACTTGCCCAGTATCAAAAAGATACAAAGCAGAAAAATAACCAGGATTCCAAATTCTCATTGCAGTCTCCTCCCTATTGCCTTACATAGTGTCAGAATTGTGGGGACAGACAGCTGAGTGGCCAGGCTATCACTAGACTACAGCTGACCACCTGCCCACTGGAGACCTCAAAAAACAATTTGCACGGCATTGTTTTCTCATCATGTAGAGGATCAGATACAGTCGTAACCTACCAGGTAATCTAACTCTCCTCCCACTTTCAGAGTTACTTAAATTACATTGAACTATAGATCAACATGGAGGAGGAAGCAATTGCTTCCCTCAGTAGCAAAAATGTAAGAGTTCATCTTCCCTGTAATTACAGAGACTAGGGAGGCACTTGGGAAGGAGGGTGGCGTTCTTCCACTTTAACAAGCCTAGACCACATCCTCTCCCATGAGGATACCTTTTGAAATAACTGGTAACCAAGGCATAGTCTTCTCTAACCACCTAGAAGGGCCAAAGCATTGTACTAAAAACTGAAGAGCGACACAAGAACTGCTCCCTGCTTCCTTAAGTGACCAGTTTCACTAAGGAGACAAGACACACCGCAGGATGTTGAGTAGCAGGACAGTGTGCTATAGTCTCAGAGAATGGGGAAAGGTGGAATAACTACCTTTTATTCCATGTATGTTTTATGCCAGGAACTAGTCTCACACTCCCTACGGTTTGTATTTCTATGAATGACATAGTAAAAAGGAGGAATTCGCCCACAATCACATTTGAGAGGTAGCAGAAGCAGGTAAGCTGGCCTCAGTGACAGTGCAGACCTCTTTCCCATACCCAACTCTTCATAGATGCTAGTGAACATCCGTGTCCCGCCAGATACGTTTTATTGGAGCTCTGAAAAAGACACACTTGAGTTCATATCAGTAAAACCCATTTCCCTGGATCTCATCTGAAAGTGATCGCCCAGTCTTAGATTCTTCACTTCGTGGAGTCTCTCTCGTGGTATTTCGTAGAGCTTTGATTGGCACCCAGACTGCTCCTGTTGCTTAGAGATTCTTTTCCTTTGCGTCTCCGGTCAAGTCGGCACATATCTCCAAAGATTTCACATTGCAGCTGGTTAGAGATTTATAATTCAGTGATTCGCCACCTACAACTCCAGATGTCTTCCTGGCATCTTTAGAAATCTTGACTGAGGTGTGGTTTCCGGCTCTACTTGTTCATTGGGGAGTGTGAAGAGTGAGTCAGTAGCAGAAGCTGGAGGGCAGGAACTTTGCTGTACTTGTGATCATGTCTTCCACAAAGAGCAGCCTGCAGGAATTTGGAAATTAAAATCCTGGGTAGTTTGAGAAGCATGCTTTGGAGAGATAACATTGACGGCTCCAATATAAATGTGATATTTTGTGCAGTGCTCTTACATTAATTCCTGCTACAAATTGCTGGTGAACATTATAATTGGAGACTAGAGTGGTATACTCTTCACTAGTTAGTATGAACTTGTAAATAGTGTTTTGTTTTGTTTTGTTTTTTAATGTAGCACTTAGAAGCAGTATGGTTCAATTTACTCATCATCCTCAACCATTTCAACAATCCAACAGAGAGATAACACATGACATCTTTCAGCGATGCCATAGAAAATAAGTTTAAAAGAGTAGCATATTATCATCAGTTTCTCACTGGAGCCACTCTTCAATTTCCAGGAATCTTCCTGATTTTCACTTGCCCTTTCCTGATAGTTTCCAGATATAGTCTGTTTATATTGCCACGTCTTGGTAAACAGCAGAAACAAAGTATTGTCTAAACTGATGCTAGTCTGTTCTCACTCATCCTAAAAGATCTCTTTTCTTAAATAGGAAAATATATTTGTTGATCGATCAAGGATGACCCCGAAGACTCCAATAAAAAATGAACCGATTGATTTATCGAAGCAAAAAATTTTCACTCCAGAAAGAAATCCCATCACTCCAGTGAAGCTTGTTGACAGACAGCAGGTGGAACCATGGACACCCACAGCTAACCTGAAGATGCTCATTAGTGCTGCCAGCCCAGACATCAGAGACAGGGAGAAGAAAAAGGAACTGTTCAGACCCATCGAGAACAAGGATGATGCATTTACAGATACTCTTCAGGTAAACAGGCTAAGAGCTTTTAGAGAATTTAAAAAGTTTTACTTGATTATTAAAAGGTCATTGGCTTCTCAATTTTCTAGTTACTTTTGAACCAAAAATAGTACTAATTAACCAACAGCTATATCTAACATATATTCTTTTCTTTATGGTACTCCCTTGACAGCAAATTTAAAAATGATAATTTTAAGCAATATTTTATAATTTTAATGTATTGTGTACATGAATTTTTAATCCATTTTTTAAAACGATTTATTTATTTATGCATACAGAAATGGGATATAGGCCAGAGGTGCAGGGGTGGTGAGAAGATTCACCAGAGAAAGAGAGTGGGGAGCAGAACAGGCAGACTGAAGCAGACTGCTGAGGGGAGCAGCAGGTGGGTCAGGAGAGGTCTGCCACACTCTGTGGATCGCCTCCGGGTAGGTGGGGATCGAACTCATGCAGAAGTGGCTTTAGCTTGTTAGTGCTGTGCTTTAACCCGCTGCGCCACCAGGGAGGGCCCCTTTAATCCATTTTTAAGTGCTGTTGTGAATTATAATTTTACTCGAACTTTAAGGGTACTTTTAATCTAAATATTTTCAACTTCTGAAGTTTTGTTACCCTCATATATGTTCAGTTCCTTGGTTTGGGGCTTTAGACTTAAATCATCTCTACATTACCTGACCTGGGAGAATCAGCTGCTGAATAAGTAACATAATTGCTCTCTTTTAAATAGTTAGTCAATGATTTTTAAACTCTTCTTTTAAAACTCTTCCCCAAATTTGCAAAGGAAAGTTACTAATAGATAACTGTTATTTTTCCTCCATTTGGCTGATTTTTTTAAACTATAAATATTGCCAAGTGAAGAAACTGAAAAAGAAGAAGTGAAAAGATGTCCTGTATCACAACTTGAAATTAATAGAACAAAGTGAATTGATCTGCAGTATTCTTCATTGCAGTGATATAACAGATTCTTTCATGTAACTAAATACACAGTATGAAGTTTTGAGAGTAAATCCTAAGCCAGACAATTTTCACAATTTCTCATTTTAAGCTTGAACCATTCTTTGACTTCCTTTCTGTTTTATATTTGATGTGGACAGCACAGAGACTTGGCTTCAGAGGTCTTAGGTTCAAGTCACTAGCTGGATGAGGGGAGAAATGGCTCAAGGTTTTTATATCTCTGCACTTCTGTTTACTCAACTATAAGGTAGTGTGGTACCTGCCCTGGTTCCACTAGAATTGTGTGAATCAAATCAAATCAAATTTGTTTTTTGTTGTTAATATTAGTTGTTTTTCTGTTTTCTTGATATAAATCAACAACATGAAAATCACCCAATGGGAAACTGTTAGTGACCTCTTTCACTCCTTAAGAAAGGAACATTATTGATATCTTTTTTGGAAGAACGGGTTGTTTAATTTGTCACTAAAACAATTCAATTTTTGTTTTTCTACCCAGACTTTAAGGGGTATTTTTTTTTTTTAAGATTTCTTTATTTATTCATACAGAACTGGGGTTCAAGCCAGAGATGCGGAGAGTGAGAGGATTCACCAGGGACAGAGTGGGGAGCAGAACAGGCAGATCGACTAAGTACACTGCTGAGGGGAGCAGTGGACGGGTCAGGAGAGGTCTGCCGCACCATGTAGTCACCTCCTGGGCAGGCGGGGATCGAACTCATGCAGAAGTGGCTTTTGCTTCTTAGTGCTGTGCTTTAACCCGCTGCGCCACCAGGGAGGGCCTACAAGGGTATTTTTAATTGATCAATCATGAATTATGTTCCCTTCTACCCTGAACTAAATTCCTAAAATTTGAGTGGCCTTAAAACAACCTTTGATGACTTTTTAAAATTGATTCTTTATTACCATTTGATGGAATATCTGGTTATATAAGATACATTTATCATATATGTAAGATCTTTAATCTACCTCCCAAGCCCCAAACCAGAACAGTTCTACTAATTATATTTACCTCCACCACAGACAACTTTTTACCCGAACTTATATTTTATCACTCCCTTGCCATTTTTAAATCACTGTCACACAAGTGTGTGTTCCTACATATTACCTATTTTTTTAATTTTAAGCTTTCATAAAATTAAAGCGGGTGGGTCAGGAGAGGTCTGCTAGGCCATGTGGGTCAGCTCCCTGGCCAGGGATTGAACTTGTGCTGCAGTGGCTTCGGAGAGCTTTATTTATTTTATTTTTTTTTTTTTAAAGATTTATTTATTTATGCATACAGAACTGGGGTACAGGCCAGAGGCTCAGGGGCGGCGAGAGGCTTCACCAGAGACAGAGTGGGGAGCAGAACAGGCAGATCAACGAAGTACACTGCTGAGGGGAGCAGCGGGTGGGTCAGGAGAGGTCTGCCACGCCATGTGGTCACCTCCGGGGCAGGCGGGAATCAAACTAATGCGGAAGTGGCTTTAGCTTCTCAGTGCTGTGCTTTAACCCGCTGCGCCACCAGGGAGGGCCCGCAGAGCTTTATAATGCGGTGCTTTGACCTGTTGTGCCACCAGGAAAAGCCCCTCACTTAATTTTTTTAGTCAACTACAGATCACATATACATGGTCGTCCCAAAAGACTATATCATTTAGACTTGTGTAACTGCACTCTCTAATGTTTGTACAACCACAGAATTGCCTAAGGATGTATTTCTCAGAATGTATCCTCATTCCTAAGCAACATCAAACCATACTATGATTTATTTACTCATATTCCTGTTTAAAACCATTTAGATTATTTCCAATTCAGATCAATAGGACCTATGCTTGCTCCCATCCCTAGTGTACATATCCAGGAGTTTCTCTAGGGCAGTAGCTCTCAAAGTGTGGTCCAGGGACTTTGAAGCCCCTGAGACTCTTTGAGAAGGTCCAGGAAGCCAAAACAATTTTCATAATAATATATAATAAAATGCTTGCTTTTGAACTCTGAATATACATCAGTTTTCCAGTGACTTCATGATGTGACTATTGAAACAGATAAAGAAGCAAACATGAGAATCCCGCTTTCCTCTGTTAAAGCAGACACAAAGAGATTTGAAAATTATATAAAACACTGTCGCTTTTTCACTAACTCCTTAAAGTGTCTCAGTTTTCATTTCTAATATATTAAATAATGATACATAAAACCCAGGTAAAAAGTTCTGTGAGGGGCCTCAGATATTTTTAAGAATATATAGGAATCCTGTGGCTAGAAAATTCAAGTATTGCTGTTCTTGGTTCTATACCTTGTAGTGTAAGTACATAACTATATAACTAGGTTATTATATATGTAGATGTTCGCATAATACTAAATTGCTTGTCTACGTGCTACTTGATTTCTCTAGTGCTGTGGGTGTGTATAAACACTTACAGATTCTCTCTGATGCTGGAACTTGTGGGATGTATTAATTTCTGCCAATCTAGAGGATGTGTACTTGTGTCGTGGTATTCACTTACTTTTCTTGATTACTAAGGACATTAAGTTTCCTTGCACATGCTTACTGACTTATATGCATTACCTTTCAATTTAACACTTATCTTTTCTCTTATGTTGCTCCTTGAAATTAATTTTCCCTGCACTATTTTTTCACTCTTTACTTTTCTCCCAAATTGACAATGTTACCTCTGTTATATGACCTCTTTCATTCTCTGTTCTTCTATGTATACTTTAGATTGGACTTGAATTAGAAGTGTACTGCACATACATTAATATGAGAAGAATTAATTTCCTTATGGTACTGAGTTTTCCTATTTATGAATATAATAAATTCCTACATTTTGAGATATATATGTTAGAATATTAAGCAAATAGGTGGTTTTTGTTAAGATTTGTACCTAAGAGCCTTAATTACTATTACAAATATTTTCAATTTATTATTTGTTACTATTGTATAGCTGATTTTCTAAAATAGATCATCTCTTCTTTCTAGCTACCTTGCTGAATTGTCTCATTATTTTTTTATAAGTTGATTGAGATTTTATTGAGATTTATCATATAGACAGTCAAGTGTTCTAACAGAGGGAAAGTTTTGATTTTTTTTCCCCCTTAATATCTGTGCCTCACTTTCATGTCCTCATGCACTGGGTAGGATTTACAATATGACATGTAAAAAAGGAAAAGTGAGGCCCTCCCTGCTGGCGCAGTGAGTTGGAGCACTGCACTGCGAAGCTAAACCAAACCATGGTCACTTCAAGTTCAATCCCTGGCCCTGGAGGTGACCCACATGGCACAGCAGATCTCTCCGATCTCCTCACAGCTCCCCTCAGCAGTGTACTTTGTCGATCTGCCTGTTCTGCTCCCCTCTCTGTTTCTGGTGAATCCTCTCGCCACCCCTGCACCTCTGGCCTGTGTACCCCACTTTTGTATGCATAAATAAAACTTAAAAAAAAAAGGAAAAGTGATAAGGACATCCTTATCATTTTCCTGAGCTTAAGGGAATGCTTCCAAGCTTTTTCCCTGAAGACAGATGTTTGTCCTTGGAAGTTTATGAATACATTTTATTAAAGAAGTTCTCCCTTCCTAGTTTTCAAAAGCATTCTTGAAAATCATGAATGGGTGTTAAATTTATCAAATACTTTTTCTGAAACTATTGAAATAATCATATCACTTTTCTCCTTGCATGTATTCATTAAAAAGTCTTTTATTTTTTCATACTGAAATTGAGCCCTTTTCAACTTTGGGTTGATGAAACAAGGACACTAGTTTATTGTAATTACAGTAAAAGAGAATAAGACTTAATCTGCCCTTGTTCAGTTCCATCAACATTAGTCAACTGTAAAAAATAAACAGTTCAATGATACAATGCAAGCCAGCACATCTCAAGTTTTCATGTCCATAAGAATCGCCCAAGATCTTATAAAAAGACAGATTCAGACCTATCATGACTGGGATGAGTTCTGAGACTTTACATCTTTAACAAGCTCCTGGTGATGCTGGTCCGCAGTCCAGCATGTACACTAATGGCAAGAATGTAGCTGCCTATACGTGACTGCACTTTTCATTTTTAAAGCTTTTAACCAGTAGGATCAACTTAAAGTTGCAAAGGAGAACTCAGTATAGAGGAAACAATAGCTTAAACATTAAGAAAAATCAGATTTAGGTGTAGATTTTAACCAGAACCTAAGATGGCATGAATTGAGATGCCCCCCTCTGCAACCCCAATGAACTGGTTGTCCCAGTACTGCCCATTACAGTCTCTTATTTGGATGTTAACTGTGATATCTCCCTTCTGTCTGCTCTCTGTAGCTTGATGTTGGGGACAGTGCTGTGGATGAATTTGAAAAGCAAAGGCCAAGCAGAAAACAGAAAAGTTTAGGACTCCTGTGCCAGAAGTTTCTAGCTCGCTATCCAAGTTATCCCTTGTCAACTGAGAAAACTACCATCTCCCTAGATGAAGTTGCTGTCAGCCTTGGTATGTATGATCAGATTACCTGGAGTTACAGTGGGAAACTGACTCCTCATACAGAACAAAGGCTTCAGATAGCCTCTTTTGTTCAATAAAGAGTGGACCTTCCAAAAGCATGAGGACAGAGGAGCAGATAGAGCATCCTTCTGTTAGCATCAAAATCTTCATCGTTATGCAGAAGATTCCAGAGAGCCATCTAGGCCTGAGGGTCAAACAAAAAAATTGACAATGAAAATATTTTTACAAAAGACTCACATTACAAATGAACAGCTCAAGTTTTAGTTTCATCTTGTATCAGACAGACTCAAAAATAATAGGACTAGCCTGCTGTTTATTTTTAAGAATATCTCTGAGAGTTCAGAACTGATATTATTTCTGTGGATTTAAATCAAGATTTAAAGAGCAAGAGCATTATGTATGGCCCTGGTCCATGTTATTCACAGCAAGCCTATGAAACTAGAAAAAGCACATCTAGCCATAAGTCAAACAGGTAAACTTTAAAACAGAAGAATTCCTGTGTTCACATGGTGTGGGTATGTATAATGCACAGTGCTATAGGGCTGTCCATAAGCTGCTTTGGAAGAGAGACCCCTAGTGGGTTTGGATTGCAATTGGTTTCAGGATGAACATAATGTTGAAGCAGAAATCACAGTGAACTGAAGGTTTCAGGATGTGTTTCTTGAAAAGCACGGATGTTTTACATACAGAAAGAAAATGTTCCAAGATGTCAGCTAAATAGGTTTTATGATAGATTATATTTGCAATTCATTTATTAGTTCTATTTCTTCCTGTCACTCAGAGAAATGTGCCCCAATAGATGATTGTCAGTGTGGATTATTTAAACAGATGGTTTAAAAGATTTTAGTTGCTAGAAACTGAAATAATGATGAATCAGTGGGCTATGATGGAAGAAAGATTATCGGCTCAGGGTTAGTTCTGACAGCGTTGTATTTAAGACTAGCTCTCCAATCTACAAACTGTAAGAACTTTTAAAAGTCACATACCCTTTTCTTGTCTATAACAGATACAGGAATATCTACGTTACAGAAACTTAGCAAAGTTGGGGATAATGGCAATAGCATGACTAACGCAGGGCCTGGCATGGTAACTCTTAATTGTCAAGTGGAATAGTTTCTACTTGCTCTTACGAGACCTGTCGCCCTTTCCACAGGTTGTCCTGTCAGCCTCTATAGTTAGGAGAGGAGGAGTAGTGTGCTCTGATTGGGGAGCCATCCTGGAATTCAGAAGCAGAACATGGTGTTTGGCAAAGTAGCAGTGAACCAAGAAGGCGAAAGTGACCCAGGTGGGTGGAGAAGGCTTACTGTGGCCCCGTTGAGGCACAAGGCCCTGGGAACTAGTCTTACAGAGGGTCAAGGTAAAGCAGCAGCCACACAGGTCCTTCTCATTGGGGTTCATGAGGCCAGCTTTCATCAGGTACCACACTGATGTCAGTATAAAGATAAGAATTACAGGTTAGAAGGCTACTATACAGCTCCAAGGAGGACTGAAAATTGAACTCCTACCTTTGGTAGTTGCAAATCCTCTATTAAGACTGCCTAGAGCAGAACTCCATAGATTTATGCCCCCAGCCTGAGAGATGAACTTGCCATCTCCCTTCATGTGAGACTGAAGAATGGGCTCTCTTCCTGGGAATGATTTCAGTGGTGGTCTTCTCTTGGGGTTTGGTCTCAAATTCCTGCTCTGACCCAGGTTACAGCCATCAGAGCGTATTTTAACAAAGGACTCTTTTTGTTCAATACGCGTACTTTAACAGAGTACTAGTGTTTTTTGAAGATTTACTTGTTTATACATACAGAACTGGGGTACAGAACAGAGGTGCAGTGGTGGCGAAAGGACTCACTGTTGAGACAGAGTAGGGTGCAGAATAGGCAGATGGAGGAAGTACACCTGCTGAAGGAGCAGGTGGGGGGGCGGTCAGGAGAGGTCTGCCACGCCCTGTGGAGGCTGGGGGATCAAACTCGCACTGAAATGGCTGCCGCTAGCTTGCAGCACGTTGTCCTAACCCGTTGCGCCACCGGGGAGGGACCCATAGTGCATTTTTCTGAGATTCTGGTCCCATATCGATTTGACTTGGATAGTATCGATAAGAATATAAGACCCCCCCCCGCCCGAATCATATGCAGTGCTGTATGCCAATGTTACTTCAATTAAAAAAAAGAAGAATCTAAGAACTAGGGATATGTTTATTAGTACATGGAAATAGCACCACTGGGAAACCACTGGGCTGAGAGATGGTCTGATAAGCTCCACCCCGGACTAAGGGAAACATGGAAACAATTGACAAATTCTTGAAGGCATAACTAGTGCCATATCTAGGATTGATAGGATTGCCTTCATACAAAGGAAAAAGAAGACTGAGAGCCAGAGAAAACCTTCCTGACAGAGCAAGCCACAGTGAGCCCTGTAGGTTTTCAGCCTTGTGAAGTGTTACTTCTGTGTGAAATAGTACAGCAGCCAGCGGACAGTTCCGCTCAGTCTGGACTGAAGAAGTGAGTGCTCACCTGACACTGGTTCTACATGGACTTTCGTCCACACCACCAGCTAACACCACCAGTTGTTATTAAGCACTGTCATCCTTCCCAAGTGGTCAGGAAGATCCTTCTTCCTTTGCTTTTCCTTCTTGGCCTGTCTAGCCACTAGATGGAGATGTAACAGCTGGTATCCAACACAAAACAACTAAACAGCAGGACATATGGCTGGCCTTGGGGTGTCTTGGTGCCTTCACATGACATTTCTAATGGGAAGGTTTATGAAATGTTATACTCTAAACAAGATATGGTAAAACAGACTGATATCTGAAAACAGACTGGAATAAAGCACCAGGCAGATCTGGATAAGGGGCTGTTGATCACCTCTGCCAGCACCTTCCAGCAGGCACCTGGCATGGAAGCCTGAGCTTCTGCGGGTGAGGAACTTTTCAGGGTCATGAGCCAAAAAGTTCTGATTGACTGTGAAATGCCTCCTACGTGTGGGACAGAACTTCTTGGCTCCAGAGTTCTCACTGTCATTTGGTCCATTTCTCATATTAAATCTTTGAAGGACCATAAGCTAGATTCGCTGAGTCTGCCTTGATTATGTAACGGCTCCTTACAGTTGAATAAAAAGAGGACATTTCTGTAGCTGGTTTTCTGGAAAATGTCCGGAGGCTTCTGTTACAGATACATGAGAGCCACAGATTCTGAAAGACTAAGAGCCTGATGGACAACAGGATGAGTCACAGATGGAGACTTTATTAAATCTGTGTCTACTGTGGCCTCTCCTATTAGCAGGGACTTTAGCATCTTCAGTGCCACGCAGGAAGTATTTTCAAAGTAAAATGCACACAGAAGATGAATCCACATCTATTAGATACCCTTTATGTTCATGATCACAGATAATCCTCATCACTTTATGAGATAAACGTGAAGACACAGGAAGGTTAAGGAGCTTCCCAGGATCACCCAGCTAGTAAGGGATCACGCAGGGATTCAAACCCTGGCAGTCCGACCCCGTAATCTCTGCACTTGACCATGTACATATTTTTGGTACATTCAGTAGCTCATAATCCCAGTTGGTTGGAGAGTGTAGGAGAATAGGGTAGGAAAATAGTGAACTGTATGATCAGCCTGAATTCTACATGGGCCTCTGTGCTTCATTAGTGGGCAGTTTGGCAGGACATGGTGAACAGGAGCACACGGGAGCTGTGATGAGCAAAAGGATTCTTAAATTGCCCCAGCCTGTACAGATCAAGCTTCCTTCACAACCTGAGAGTAGCACCTGAGCTTTTGATTCCTGGGTTTCCAGTACAAACCAGGAAACAAATTCTCTCTTTTCCTTATGGGACCATTATGAGAATTAACAAGGTTAATTTTTTTCACATCATTCAAACTCCTGGAAAGGGTAGTATTGCCCAAAAGCAAGGTATCGGTTATTGAACACAGTTTATAGTCTGCATCATTAAGACTACAAGTCAGAATCTACCATCCAGTATTCATATCAAGCATCATATATCCTGTGACTTATGGTGCTCAGTCCCACCAGTTTAAACAAGCTGAAATATTTTTATGCGGTTTCACTAACAGGTCTAAAGGAAATATATACTACTAGTTATATACTACAAATGGAAAGATCATCCATCTCTAGGTCAGTGTTTCATCCTACACCTTAGTGACAGCTAGATCCTAAGAAAAACAAAAATTAATTTCTACTTGCATTCTTAAAGGTTGAATTTCTTGGGCATCATGTAGTTGACTGATATGGTCAAGAAATTTATACTCAAAAATGTTCACCTGCATCACTGTTGTTTTCTGTTTTTCAAACAGGCGTTGAAAGGAGACGCATTTATGACATTGTCAATGTGCTGGAGTCTCTGCACCTGGTCAGCCGGGTGGCCAAGAACCAGTATGGCTGGCATGGGCGTCACAGCCTGCCCCAAACCCTGAGGAACCTCCAGAGACTAGGAGAGGAACAGAAATATGAAGAACAGATGGCACACCTTCAACAGAAAGAGCTAGACCTGATGGATTATAAATTTGAAGAACGTAAAAAGGATGGCTATCTAGAATCCCAAGATCAACAGCTACTGGAGTTCTCTGAACCTGACTATCCCTCTTGTGAGTCCTTTGTAACCACAAGTAATGTCAGAAAAACAGTGAGAGTCCCTTCTGAAAGGAGATGTGATCTTAGCAGAGATGGCATCTCAGCATGATGTTAAGCCAAGAAGCACCAGATTGACAACTCTGGAGGGAAATGTCCTCTTATTCTCTCTAGCGAAGAAAGAGAGACAGATGGCTCCCCACCGGGCCGCACACTTGACGTCACTTGGAGCCCTATCTGGTGGCTGTACTCTTGTAATTCGGAGTCTTGGACCATAGATGGCTAAACATGCTCCCGTTTTGTATTGACAGCCCCATGCTTTATATTTGAGTCTTTAAGGAAAACATACTTTGAAAGAAGTTATTTTTTTGATGAAATTAAGTTTTTTCATTATAGTGGAATCGATTCTTAGTACTAAGAACTTTGTTCACAGAAAATGTTGATTAGAAAGATAGCAACTCAACCCTGCTTTCATTTGATGTAGCTTTGTTACTTATATCTACATTGTTCCCCTCCCAAACCACATTTATCCTCCTGTTTTTTTTGTTTGTTTGTTTGTTTTTTAAAGATTTATTTATTTGTGGATACAGAACTGGGTACAGGCCAGAGGCTCAGGGGCAGTGAGAGGCTTCACCAGAGACAGAGTAGGGAGCAGAACAGGCAGATCAACGAAGAACACTGCTGAGGAGCGGGCAGGTCAGGAGAGGTCTGCCGCGCCATGTGGTCACCCCCAGGGCAGGCGGGAATCAAACTCATGCAGAAGTGGCTTTAGCTTCTTAGTGTTGTGCTTTAACCCACTGCGCCACCAGGGGGTGCCTATCCTCCTGTTTTAATGTGGATCTCATCGTTCTCATTCTGCTCCCCATTGCTAAGATGATAAAGTACAACTATCATTCACATTTCACTTATAAATAGAAGAAAAAGATGGAAGAAGTAAGGGAGGACCTGCCTCATGTCTTTTAGTTCCTCACGTGAGCCAATTCTTATCCTAGTAACCCGGGAAGACAGCCATCTGTTGGGGGTAGTTTGCCTGCCATCTACACAAGACATACTCAATCATGTCTCCTAGTTACTTCTGGTTTATTTCTTTGCCTGTTTCTCAAAATAAGTGAACCTGTTATGTTCAGGGCATATTCTAGATCTCGTGGACACCAAGAAATAAAAATTCAGTCACTGCCTTTGATGGGAGATCTGATATTCTCTAAACAATTAGTGATTCCTACTTTACCCATCCTTTTATCCTTCCACATTAATCTTTTCAAAATGTTGATTCAGGAAACCTGCCTCATGAATTGTTTTCTATAAAGCATAAGTGTAAGCCATTAAGAGTGGTTTAAAATATGCATTCCAGAGTCCATGCCTACCAGAGAGGAGTTTTATGAGCCACAAGAAAACTCATGTTACTTCTTTATGAGCCGACTTTTGTGATGTGTGTCCATTTGACTTCCGCCTATAACAAGACTGATCTTTCCATCTGCTGGGAGAGTTAAATAGTTCTGGAAAGCCATAAGCACCATCTTTCTTGTGGTTAATTCTGTGTTTTGATGCTTTCATTTTATTCCTTTTGTAGCATCTGCAAACAGTAGAAAAGACAAGTCTTTGAGAATTATGAGCCAGAAATTTGTCATGCTCTTCCTTGTCTCCAAAACCAAGATTGTTACCCTTGATGTGGCTGCCAAAATACTGATAGAAGAAAGCCAAGACACTCCAGACCAGAGTAAATTTAAAAGTAAGCATCTTCACTAAACCCTCTTATCAGCACAAAAAGGGTGGGATTTCATGTGCTCATGTTTCCTGACTCAGACAAAAAGAATGTTTTTGGGTTTGTGTGTGTGTGTGAGGGAAGTCCAGTTCTCATAAAGGTGTTCTTCATGTTGTGAGAGGTAAGTTAGTCACATTCCAACATTCCTGACAATTCTGTCAGGTACCAGCGGTTGTTTCTGTAGTGTAGTGGTTACCACGTTTGCCTCACAATTCTGTCAGGTACTTTTTCCCAGCAGTTAGTCGCCAGTGGAAGTACTGCTTTCCCGCCAGAGCAGGTCAGGGGGGTGTGAGGTGTGTTGCATTTCTCTTTAGTATCGCTGCATCCATGATGGAATGTCTGAGTTTTCTTTCCCCTTTTCTCCTCGCCCACTGCATACTCTTCTCATGGGTGGAAATGAAAGTTGTCTACAGGTAAGAACCAGAGGAATGTCCAGGGTAGGGTAGGGGTGGTGGGACATGGCTACTAGACAAGGAAGGCGTGTCAGGTTTCGCATCCAATGCATCTTTTTGCACAGCACAGATCCAGCCACATGCCTTCTGCTGCCACTAGCCCTTTCAAGCCCTGGGAAGCCATGAGCCCGACATTCTCTCATTTGTTTTATTTCCAGCTGGAATTATAATCATGCTGTGTGGGAGACATGACTGGATAAAATCCAGCTCTATCAGGATTGGGAAGAAAATTGCATCTGGGGTGAATGCTTGATGTTTCTAGATGATAATCGGAGCTCCTTTGCTTGATCTTAGCCCTGAGGTCAAGTGAATTTCCTACCTGTAAATCGATTTCTTGAACAGAAATTACTTTTTTGGCATCGTTGTCCTGCCTATTTAATGTGTGATCATCACTTCTGAATTTCTCCTTCAACACATGCATTTTCAAATGACTCTCCCGAAACCTTGTAAAATTCAGGAATCGTCCATCTCCACTTCTCCCCTAGGATTTCAGGTGAAAAGCAGCTTGGCTTTAGCACAGTCATGTCTCATAACCTTGAGCCCTAGACATCCTGTGCGCCCAGGAGTGCAACCTCACAGGAGGCTTTGGGGAATCCCTGTCATTTTCACAGACCAGCTGCCTGGCAGAGTTGCTGCCATGACCTCCTGCTGGGAGAAACTCAGGGCAAGCTTTTTAATGCGCCACATCTCAGAATTATATTTGCTAAACCTTTAATTACAACCCATCTCCCTCCCTTGGTGTTTTTGCCATCTCAGTGCTTCCAGCCTGTCACCAGGTGCCTCTTGTAAGAGGTGTGAAGTTGTAGAAATGGAAGGACACACTGACCTTCCCTTGATGTGATCAGATGCATAAATCCTGGCTGATTTCATGACAGAGCCATTTGTCTCTTTATCCCACCCCACTGCTTTCCAATTGAGGTTTATAGGCTGGTCAAGAAAAGCAACCTGTCACACAAACTAAAATGTAATAGTGTCATGGACGGCATGACCATAATTGTGTTTTATATCTTCAAGCAAAGGTACGACGCCTCTATGACATAGCCAATGTTCTGACCAGCTTGGCGCTGATAAAGAAAGTGCATGTAACGGAAGAACGAGGCCGTAAACCTGCCTTCAAATGGATTGGGCCTGTGGACTTCAGTTCCAGTGGTAAGGAGGCATGGTTTAGCTAGGAACCTGTTTTATTTATAATTCCTCATCACATTTCTAAATCATACATCTGTTGATCTCCAATTCCCACAACCCATGTCACATTCAGAATTAGGCCAGTGGGCCCTCCCCGATGGCACAACTGGTTGGGACGCAGCACTGCAAGCTAGCCGCAGCTGCTTCAGTGCGAGTTCGATCCCCTGCCCTGGAGGTGATCCACATGGCGCAGCAGACCTCTCCTGACCCGCCCGCTGCTCCCCTCCGCAGTGAACTTCATTGATCTGCCTGGTCTGCTTACCACTCTGTCTCTGGTGAATCTTCTCACCGCCCCTGCACCTCTGGCCTATACCCCAGTTCTGTATGCATAAATTAAAAAATAATAATAATAATTAGGCCAATGATGTCACTCTTGGAACAAGCGTTAGTCTCTGAATGGTATGTGCTCGTTGGCTCATACTATTAAATTATAGCTCTTTAGTGCTTTTTATTACCTTCTGGGTTTTTTTATTTTCTGAAGATTAAAAAAGATACTTCTTATGAGTTTTGGTTATTTCTACATTAGTAGAATAAAACATTGTTTTTCTTTGAAATTTCAGGTAATGTAAAAATTATAACATTTTCTATTGTAAGACTGATTATGTGGTAATATGATTTCTAAATATAGTATGGATATGTCGTGAACATCATTTTTTTATAATTGATCTAAAAGGTTACAACTGTCATAATTTTATTAAACCAGAACAGAAGAAAGTGTTATTTTCTATTTCATAGATAACATCTAAGCAGTTGGGAACAAGATCCCATTGTACCAACTACTTTACATATAGCTATGCTGCCTGGAAAAAAGGCATTAAAGTAATTTTTAAATTATCTTTCCAATTGTGGTGTCAGTGGTATGAATTCCTGCCACTTAACCCAGGCATATCACAGATAGAGCCCTCTATCTCCCTGACACATTATTCACTTAGGATATAGCTGAAAACGCTTAAAATCAAGTATAACTAATTCAATCCAGTAAGTATTTACTGAATGTGGACTGCACAAGATTACTATACTAAGTGCTATAAGAGATTTAAAGGCTTATATGATGCAGTCCCTGCCTGCATGAAATATGCATAGGTCTTCACTTACTATCATGGACTGGTTCATGGAAACTGCAACTTTAAATGGCATGTAATGAAACCAGGTTCTCCAAAAATATTTCTTTCAGCAGCACCTGGGTTTTTTGTTTTGTTTTTTTAAGATTTATTTATTTATGTATACAGAACCAGGTTACAAGCCAGAGGTACAGGGACAGTGAGAGGATTCACCAGAGACAGAGCAGGGAGCAGCACAGGCCGAATGACAAAGTACACTGCTGAGGAGAGCAGCGGGCAGGTCAGGAGAGGTCTGCCGCGTCCTGGGTCACCTCCGGGGCAGGCAGGGATCAAACTCACGCTGAAGGGGCTTTAGCTTCTTAGTGCTGTGCTTTAACCTGCTGCACCACCAGGGAGGGCCCAGCTGGAGTTTTTTTCCCTCATCAACTTTATAAAGAGAGACATCATTGGAGGGCCTGTAGCACCACTTGGCTCTGTCTCCTCTGCCTCTGGCTTCTCCTACTGCCCTTCTCTTTTTCAACATTAAAATATTGTACTCAACCTTCCAGATCTGACTCAAAGGTCAATTTCTTCAAGAAGCTTAACCCTGGTCACCCAGAGCAGCATCTGTCATCTGCATCATTGCAATTTCAGTTGTGCTTGGTAATGTTGATAATGCTCCATTCTCCCTGCTCTACGTACCTGTGGCCAGATGCTGTCAGTATCTTGCTTACTTTAGCTGCTTAATGAACTTCTATTGAAGATGTATAACTAGCATTTGAAAATTAGCTAACAGTTAAGCACTACACCTGGTGGTACTGGCCCTATAGAAATGCAAACAGTATATAAGGCTTTCTGATGGGCTGTTGTGTTGTGGAGTGATGGAGAGCTTTTTGGTTGAAGGAATAACATACCTAAGAACAAATCTATCTTGATTTAGAGACATCCTAGGGTAGAGAATAATGAGAAAATGAGATTGATTGGCACTACATATTGGAAAGCATCAAAGGTTGAGCCAAGAAATTTGTACTAGATGTAATAGAAGTGACAAGGGGTCTTTAGATCTATTAAAAGAGAGGAGGGACTTCACCATGGTGGTTTGGAGAAGTCAAGTTCATGTTTGCATTAAATTCGGACAGGCACTGGGGGAGAGCTTCGATCAGACTGGGAAAGAGGTCTTAAACCAAGGTGAGGAACTTTCTCTATTCTTCAAAAATATGGCTCTCTGAATTCCCTAGTTCCATTAACAATATTGTCATCATCAATCCAGCAGTGAAACAGAACATCAGCGTCAAGTCATCTTTGATTCCTTAATTCACTCTCCCTCACCTCTTGACTAGCCATTTCAACTGCACAAATGTCTCTTGTTTTTCCTCTCCACTATCAACACTCAGTTTATACATGAGTGTTTTCTTTTTTAACAGTTATGTGGAAGTGGCATTGACATAATTAAGTTACAGTTTGATCAGTTTTGCATTGTCTGTGAAATTACCACCACAATCAAGATGTTAACCTTTCACCTCCAAAGTCTCCTTCTGTCTCTGTATTTGCCCTGCCCCTCCAACCCACAGGCCTGGCACAAGCACGGACCTACTTTCACTCTAAATTTGTTTGTATTTTTCTAAACATTTCTATACACAAATCTTATATGCAGTGCTTCTAATTCATAAATTCCATATTGGAAATTCACCTACTCTCTAGAATTTGTAACTCCAAAATTGTACTCCATACTCCATTTTCTCATTCATGGATTGCTGAGTGGTGACATACTTGAGAGGTCGATCCACGTGTTCCCAGCTTACGATGCGCGGGCAGTGTGCTCTGCCATCTTGCCTCAGCTCTCATCCCATAAACAAGCATCCTCTGACAGTCTTTATAGTGCCATGTTTTCCCATTTGTGTGCTTTGTAATGGTGATTTTGCTATTTGAAAGGGTGCCCACAAGTTTTAATTCATCTGTTTCATTTGGGAGAATTCACCTGACTCTTCTCTGAGATTTTACCAACAGATTCTATTTTCTAATAGCTAATTGCTATAGGACTATTCATGTTCTTTTTTAGTTTCTTTCTCCTACTTCAGTTCAATTTGTTCTTTTTCATTTTTCTAATGTTTGAGATGTCTTCTCATAAGCATATAGTACTATAAGCTTCTTCCTCTACATACTGCTTTCTTCTCTACCCCACAAATTTTATATGTGTTTTCATTGTCTTCCAATTCGAAATACTTTGCAAATTCCCTTTCAATTTCTTCTTTGGGCCACAAGTTATTTAGATGTGTGTTATATACTGGTTATAACTGTAGATTTGTCTTTCTTTTTACTGTTCTGTTAAGTTTTACTGCATGTATTTGAAGTCAGTAGTTGCACAGACTCTTAGAACCCATCTTTATATCTTTTTAAAGAAATGACCTTTTTTTAATTATAAAATGGCATTTTTTATACCTAGAGATAATTCTAGTCTCTAAAGTCTACTTTATTTGATAGTAATAACATCACCACTTTCTTTCTTGTAATTAGTTGGCATAGTACATATGGTTCGTCCTTCTAAATAACTGGTACATACATTTTAAATAAGCTTCTGGTAGACAAGATATAATTGAAGGTATTTTAAATATCTGATGTGACAATTTCTGCTTTTTAATTAGGTTGTTTAGACCATTTACATTTAATGTGGTTATTTACATATTTGGATTTTAGTCTATCATTTTGCTATTGCTCATTCTTTTACTTTTTCCTTCTTTTGGATGTTTTTGTTTCCATCTTATCTCCTTGACTGCCTTGTTAGCAGTAACTTTATCATCATATATAATCCTTTATTTCATGTTTTATTGATTTCATTTATTTTTTCATTTTCATAGCTAGATACCTTCGTCAGATAGTGCACCTATCACCAACTCACCCACAGTTCATTAGCTGTAACTATTTGTGTTATTTAGTGATTGCTTCAGAGGTTATAGTTTGCACATTTTACTGTGATAAGTTGTAAGTCTCTCTTTAAGTAACATATTACTAATTTTATATAAGAACCTTATAATAGCATACTTCCATTTCTCTCTGCCTGACCTTTGTAATTGTTGTCAAAAACTGCTGCTCTATATGATGAATGTTATAATGCAATTATTTATTACTTTCGCTTAAAAGACTTGCTTGCATTTTGAAGATGTTTTAATAAGACTGATAACTAGCCATGTAGTAACTATTTACAGTGTTCATTATCCTCTTTTCTAAATGTCAGTTTTCATCTTATTTTTCTGCTGCTTGATGGACTTTAACATCTCATAGCTGATGTCTGCCAATAATTTTTTCCAGCTGTTGTATGGCTGAAAATGTCTTTATTTGTTTTTGAAAGTTATTTCCCTTGGTAAGAAGCCTAGGATGCAGGCTTTTTCTTTTCAGTGCTTTAAAAACTTTGCTTCACTGTTTTGTTTTACATATGTTGTTCAGTATTTTTAGTTTCAGGGATATGAGTAAATATAAAACCTGTTACTGTCTTGGCTCATTTTCTTCTCTTTGAAGCTGTAATTTATGACTTTCTAAAAAGAACTTTTATTGGGTTTTTGTTATAAAAATTAAAACAGGTGATTTTCTTCTACAGTTTTTGAATTATAGTGGAACCTTTCAGTTTATTTTTATTTTTATAATTAAAATATACATGCTTGATATCTTAGTAAAAATAGCACAAGTGAACAGGGCACAAATGACAATCAGCAACAGGGACTATTTCTATATAAAAATATAGGATTGGCTGTATATAGAAAATTCTATCCTGACTTCACACAGGCTCCTGTAAGTTTAAAATGGGTCTCCAAGTTCCAGGTTTCATTTCTCACTGATCTGCAGCATTTCAGCCCTGAGGTTTCTGCCAACCTTACTCCTTTGGTCACTTAGTAACTGAGCCTCTTGCGTAAGAAAAAAATAATAAAGCATAGTAGAAATAGAAACCCTTATGCTCACTGTCCAACAGCTGCAGCTTAAAAGGCTGACCGCAATTAAAATATGTATTTTGGGAGCCTTCCTGGTGGTTAGCAGGGTAAAGCACAGCATTAAGAAGCTAAAACCATTTCAGCATGAATTCGATCCCCGCACCGGAGGTGACCCACATGGCGTGACAGACCTCTCCTGACCCACCCACTGCTTCCCTCTGCAGTGTACTTCGCTGATCTGCCTGTTCAGCTCTCCACTCTGTCTCTGGTGAATCCTCTCACCGCCCCTGAGCCTCTGGCCTGTACCCCAGTTCTGTCTGCATAAATAACGAAATAAATAAATCTTTTAAAAAAATGTACATGTTGGGCTAAGCATGACTGGGTTTTCGTTTGATATTCTCTACTCAAAGAAAAGGATCTGAAATGTCAGGTCCATTCTAATTTGGGTTGAAGAACATCCTGCTCTACTTTTGTTGCATTCCAGATAATTTAGAATATATGGATTCAATCTCACATTATAGTTGTCCATGAACTTTCAAAAAAGATTATTAGTACATCGAAATAAATTGGGGATTCAGACAGGCTCATAAAATTCCTTTGATTGTCTCAGTTTTTAATTTACAAGGTTGTTCCATTACAATTAGCTAAGTAACAACACGACCAATTTTCTCGTTTATTTAGATGAAGAACTTGTGGATGTCTCTGCACCTGTCTTACCAGAACGAAAAAGAGAAACATATGGCCAGGGTCAGGTCTGTGGAAAACAAAAGCTGGCTCGACATGGCTCTTTTAACACAGCTCAGAGTTCTGAGAGGATCCAGAGGAAAGTGAACTCCGAGCCCAACAGCCCTTATAAAGAACAAGGTATCTGCCTCTCTGGAATCCACCTCATTGTCACTGTGCCTAGACACTGGTATTTTAAAATAAACTGGCTCTCAAGGTCCTGCCTGTTTTCATTTACCTCAGGTGAAACTACAGTGAAGGGTAAAAGAGTTGCTGCTGTTCACAGTGTAGGACCATGCATGAAGTTGATCCCAGTCGGCCTTTGAAATCAATTGAGTTGTTTTGTTTGCCTAATTGAAGCCTCTCAGAAATATATTAGATTTGTCAATCAACACCTATATTGTTTTCTTACTAATTCTTTATGAGACATGAATTCTTCATGAAAAACAAACTTTGGGAAATTTCTGAATGAAAAACAGACTGGATTTGAGATTCTCTTATTAACTCCTGAGCTGTGAATAATGAATCCTGCTGTATATAATTGCTATGTATTATCTTTTGCTATATTTGTTAAACCTTCATTTTCCTTTTCAGGATCAGGTGGCTATTCCTTAGAAATTGGAAGTCTGGCAGCAGTCTACAGGCAGAAAATAGAACACAGTTCACAGTAAGTGGTCTTCCAAAAATCCCAAGTGTATTCCATTTTCTGGTGTTAAACTGGGCTAAATTGAGATGCTACCCATCAAGAGGTGGAATTTAGCAGTCTTGCTTATATTTGCTTATTAACAGTTTTGTAACTTTTCCCTACCATGGTGTGGGATGTACCATCGGGATACAAAAACTAGGGAATTTTATAGCCTAATCTATGAAAGCTTAGAGGAAAAAAATTCAACAGAGAAATACACTGAAAAAAAAAGACAGTTCAGTACTATCTGACACGTAAAAATGATGGATCGTCATCCTGTGACTCACTCAGCATCCTAGCAGACTTGATTTTTTTTTTTTTTTTAAGATTTATTTATTTATTCATACAGAACTGGGGTACAGGCCAGAGGCTCAGGGGCGGTGAGAGGCTTCACCAGAGACAGAGTGGGGAGCAGAACAGGTAGATCGACGAAGTACACTGCTGAGGGGAGCAGCGGGCGGGTCAGGAGAGGTCTGGCTTGCCATGTGGTCTCCTCCGGGGCAGGCGGCAGGCGGGAATCGAACTCATACGGAAGTGGCTTCAGATTCTCAGTGCTGTGCTTTAACCCGCTGCGCCACCAGGGAGGGCCCTAGCAGACTTGATTTTTAAGCTCTCAGGTCCTGCTCCAAACGTTGATGTATAGTCACTCATCTAGCACACCAGCAATTATTTGAAGTTGGTACTGATTCACATTTTCGAGAGGAACTAAAACCCTGAGAGGCTAAGTAACTTGCTCCTGGTCATACTGCTAGTAAGTGACAGGGCTGAGATTCAAACCTGGCCATCTACCTCCATGTTTAGTTCTGATTTTGAAGGAAACCACATTTATCAAAGGGAGCAGAGGAAATGTTGAAAGGGAAAAGTGTGTGTGTGTGTGTGTGTGTTTTTAAAGATTTATTTGTTTATGCATACAGAACTGGGGTACAGGCCAGAAGTGCAGGGATGGTGAGAGGATTCACCAGAGACAGAGTGGGGAGCAGTGAGCAGGTCAGGAGATGTCTGCCGCGCCATATGGGTCACCAGGGCTGGGGATCGAACTCATGCTGAAGTGCCTTTAGCTTCCTGCTGCTGTGCTTTAAACTGCTGTGCCACCAGGGAGGGCCGAAAAGTGGTTTTAATGACAGTTATGGGACAGTAGATAGTGAGGCAGTATCAAGAAGTTAGGGGACAAGGCACTGATTAGTTAGCTGTAACAGTTTGTCCAAGTAGTAGAGTAAAAGGAGATAGTCATAAAAAGAGCCTGGGTGTTGGTGGGAAGTAGGTCAAGTTAGCAAAAAGCTTTGAAAGCTAAGTAGAAGAATCTGGATTTATCAGACAGACAGTACAGAACTATTCCCTGGAGAAGAACACTCTGGCTGCTTTCAGCGGGTGGGATTAGATTCTGAAAAGGGCTCCAGGTGAGAAGATCACAGAGCAGAGCATTAGCTGACAATCATTCTGGCCTGCTGATGCTCGTCTCAGCCATGTCAGCTGGAGATAGAAAGGGATGGGAATCGGTGTGAATACCGTGAGTCAGACTCAGGAAAGTAAGGAGAGGCATCATAAAGAACATCTGGGTGTCAGATGATGGTGATATTATTAGTGACGATGGGGAGGTGCGTGGCTGAAGGTGGGAGGGTGTGGGTGTGCTCAGTGTGGACTTGTCGAATTGAGTAATACATTACTCACCACTTATCCGGAGGGGACTGTGATTAGAGAGATTTACTCATCTCTGGCACCCAGTGCCTTCTATTTTACACCCAGTCGCACAAAGGGTGATGAAATTGCAGACAAAAAATAGGCCTCAGCAATCTCATCACAAAGTTTCAGAGAAGTCTCTGTTCCTCTTACTGGTTCTTAAAGGAATCTTAAGGATTTTTCTCCTCTGTTTCTAGAAAGATACCCAGAATATAAAATGTTGTTGAAGTTAGAAACTTTTCTGTAGAAAAGGCCCAGATAATGTATGTAATCTCGTCTCTTGAGGGAACTTAACTTTCAAGTTGCTGCCTAAAGGTTCTGTAGTGTTAACCAAACAGAATGGGACAAGAAAGCTGGAAAAGAGTAATTTTGTAGAAAAGTCTGTTTGCTCACTCACTGCCCACTTCATTAGTTTCATAGTGAATTTGAGACAAGCTAGGTGTGTCCTTCAAGCGTGAGAGCAGCTTCACTGTCACTGAGCTGGATGACCGTCAGCAGGCTATTTTACCTTTCAGTTTTATTTAGTTTTCTTCCCTAGTAAACTGGGGGGAGCTTTGAGAGTAGCGTTATAATTACATCATCATCATTATTATGCTAATCACTATAGCATCTGTGTGCCTGATAAGGGATCTGTGCTGGGTAATTGACAGTGGAGAGGCAGGAAAGAGCCAGTATGAATTCTAACCTGAGACGCCCCCATGAGCTCATCCCAGATTGACTCCCCCACCCCATCCTGAACCATCTATCCCTGTTAGACCTCATCATCTGCCTCTGGGCTTTGCTAATAACAGAGAATACATTTGCACATCAACTATCTAGTGTTACTTCCTGCTTTGGTAGGAAAGCAGAGTCAGGAGGTTGTAGAAGGTGGTAGGTAATTGGAATGCCCCCACTGTTTTCTTTTCTTCCAGGGAGAAACCATTTGCCAGTGAGAAAATGATGCCTCCATCAAGCAGCCCGGACCCTGCTGCTCCCTTTCCTGTCCTCCCTATTGACTCAGATTATCGTGCTAATCCTTTAGCCAACCAAGTATTTTCTGTGGCCCAAACAGACTTGCAGGCCTTCTCCACACACGGTGGTCTAAATGGACAAGTCGGCTCCTTGCTCGCTTCTGCAGCCTCAGATGTGGAGAGCCTGAGGCCAGCCCTGCTGGCCGGCCAGCCCTTGGTGTATGTACCGTCCACCTCACTGTTCATGCTGTATGGGAACCTGCAAGAGGGGCCGACCCCCAGGTCGGGGGCTGGGTCAGAGAGGGACAGCCAGGGCTCGGAAGTCCTTACAGCAGCAGAGTCGTCATCCTCACCCTCAGTCCAGAAGCGCCTTGGCGAGGAGAGGAAGTCTCAGGAAGAGGAGGAGCCAGCCACCAAAAGACAAAGTCGGGACTACGAAGATGGTCCTCTGTCCCTCGTTATGCCCAAGGTAAGGGATGCTGCGGGCTTGTTGAGTGACATCCTTTAGCCCACCCATCTCCCAGGTGATTATTTTTGATTCACAAAAATAAGCCACTTGAGTCTGTAAAATGAAGCTGTGTGTCACTTGTGTAAATGAGCTGGGAACTGACTCCCCCCAAAGAGTGTGTCATAAAGTAATACTATAAGAAAAGTGATTTTTATGGAAGTTTTATTTTGCATAAACTACTGAAAAGATAAAACAAAAGTGTATCTGTCACCCCACCACATGGAGGCATGTGCTTTTCCTCCCTATCCTTTTGCTGTACTTATATGAGTAATGATCACTGAAATAATCCTCCTAATCCAAGGTACAACTGAGTTCCAGGGCTGTTACTCATTGTCTGTGCTCAAATGTGGCTCTCATCACTGCTCACAAGTATCATTTCTCTTGCTATGAAAAGCACAAAACAGCTGTCCACATCTGCCACTTAGCAGAGGTTAGTGAGATATGGCCAGTAAACCTCTCCAAAGGCAAGAGCAGTGTCAACGTAGCAGGTAGAATTAGGTCACCTAAGCACATTTCATGGAAATCAGCCTATTCATTAAGACCCTTTCTCCTCTTTTCTCTCTTGCTTCTCTCTATCTAACTCTAGCTTGCAGTTACAGAAAAGAAGTGAAAGACGGACTGGTAATATATCTTAGGTAACCAAGACAGCTTTGGGTCAGACCCATAATTCTCATCAGGTTCCTGAAGAGACAGTAGCATCCACACCCTTTACTTATGGACAGCTCGGAAATGTATTAAACACACCACCTTTCTCCCATTATTAAAATCTCTATCACAGGCACTCCCTGATGGTACAGTGGGTTAAAGCACCACATTATGAAGCTCTCCAAAGCCACTGCAGCACGAGTTCAATCCCTGGCCAGGGAGCTGACCCACATGGCGCGGCAGACCTCTTCTGACCCGCCTGCTGCTCCCCTCAGCAGTGTACTTTGCTCCCCACTCTGTGGTGAATCCTCTTACCCACCACACTTCTGGCATGTATCCCAGTTCTGTGAGCATAAATAAATAAATCTTTAAAAAATATTTCCATCATTTCTAGGCTTTAGAATGATGACTCTACACATACACATGTGACACTGATTTTTGGGCCCTTTCTATTAATATAACTGACTTGACTGCCATCACAAATCAGCATGGCTCATGGCCACCTTTGCTTATTTGTTCACTGTTTTGAGGATATTGTTTTAAGATTCTGACATGCTTTTCTGGTGCCTGGTTTGTTTGTGCTTAGAAACCCTCAGATTCCACAGACATTGCCTCTGCCGAGATCCTAGGGAGCAGGGGGTCTACACCCCAGGAAGATATTCATATGAATGGCCACCTTTCTGCAGCAAAGGAGTTTTTAGGAACGGCTACAATGAATGGCTTTGTTTCTTCTGAATGGGGAAATCCCTCAAGAAACACAGAGATTGAAAAGCCTTCCAAAGAAAGCGAAAGTGCCAAAGAGCCATCTTTGCTTCAGTATCTTTATGTCCAGCCACCTGCCGGTAAGGAACATCATCAGGCCACAGAGTCCTTAGGTCAGAAACTGAATTTAGAACTTTCTGTGCATGTGGTCTGGTCAGTGGGGTCCTTTGGGAGCTGCTGCTGATCGCCTGAGTCAGTTATTATCAGCCTCCTTATTTTCTCCATCTATGAAAATGAAGATAGAGGCATCTTTCACTTTAACTTTTCAGTAGTGGAAAAATAATTAGGACAGGTGATTTTATCTTGTAATGCATTACATTTTAGTTGGTTTTTTAAAAAAAAGGCACCACAAATTCAAAAGAAGAATCAGTGGCTATAGTTCTGCTGATCAGGCACTTGTTCTCTACAACAAAGTGGTCAGCTAGCTTGCTCCTTTTAAATGTCCAGAAGCACTGGGCTTGTCCACATGTGGAAGGCCAGTTCATTAGTAAGAGGACAGGCTGTGATGAATACTTGTTGTCATAATCATAGGACAGCTGTTCAGCCATCTTTATAGGTAAAAAGGAATAATAATAGCACCTGCTTCATAGTACTGCTATGAAGACTGAATTCAATTTAATAATAGATCCAAAACATTTAGAATAAGAGTGCCTGACACTAACACTTAGTAACTATCATTATTCTTTTTGAAATAAAGCTAAAATATAATAGATACCCAAGTTTTTAAGGTAAGCACTGTGTAATGAAACCACCCTTGATACAGAAATACTTAAAATGATGTCCTTCTATTCCTGTTCACCTTATATCAATATATTAGGGTAGACATTTGTTATTCCTTTGTCTAGAAAACATTTTTTATTCCTATAGCAAATATTTATGAGGGCTTACTCTAAGCATGATGCTCAGGATTATGGGTACCCGATGAATGGAAAACAGCCCACTCCGGGGATTTTAGCCTTTTCTGGCCATGAGCCCTTTGACCTATGGATTGGTCCTCAGAATGTGGCTGTGATCATAATAGAGAGAAATACAAATTTCAGTCAGAAGTTTTGTAAAATAAAGATAGAATTACTCCAATCCAAGTTTCCTCTTCAATTTGGCTCCAGTGACACATTAAGAAGCCCTTTCAGGACCCTCCCTGGTGGCGCAGCGGTTTAAAGCCCAGCACTAAGAAGCTTAAGCCACTTCCGCATGAGTTTGTTCCCCGCCTGCCCCAGAGGAGATCCACATGGTGTGGCAGGCCTCTCCTGACCCGCCCGCTGCTCCCCTCAGCAGTGTACTT
>NW_004567105.1:27076537-27128437 GCF_000260355.1 Condylura cristata
CTAATGAATGAATGAATAAATAAATAAATAAATAAATAAATAAATAAATAAATAAATAAATAAATAAATAAATAAATAAATAAATAAATACCCTAAGTCCTGGCTACTGCTGTGAGGGAGTAGTGTGGGTACTATACCCCAGAACGGCAGCTTGAACTGGCCCACTGGGGCTGATAGAGTGTGGAGTCCCATTTGAAAGGGCCATGAGGGATGTGAGCTTGAATGTTAATCTTCACATTGTGTTGATTTTCCACATGTTGCGCTTCATTTCAGGATTAAATGGCTTCAATGTGCTCTTATCTGGCAGTCAGCCCACCCATGCCGTGGGGCCATCTTCAGGTCAGCTGCCGTCCCTTGGCGTTCCCTGCATGATCGTACCATCACCCACAGTGGGCCCTTTTCCTGTTCTCTATTCTCCCACTGTGCCAGGGCCGGTTGCCTCTGCTCCTGGCTCTCTCCCAAGCGCAGGACCTGTGAACTTTGGCTTGCCTGGCCTCACATCAACAGCTCATCTTCTCATCAGCCCGGCAGCCATGGTTAATCCAAAATCATCCACACTCACTTCTGCAGACCCCCAGCTGCAGGGTCAGTGCGCACTGAACCTGAGTCCGGTGATCGCAAGATCACACCACATCATCCAGCCCGAATCCCCCATCTTCGGGGCACATCCAACCTCTGTAGTAAAGTTACCACAGGTGAGTTGGGTACAAAAAGCTCATCTCTGGGATGGGCTACACATTTATTTAGCTTTGGTCTGGGTCACGTGACTGTAGGTGGTGGTTCGAGACCAGGATCTTTGGTTTCCATTGGAGACCCAGAGTCATCCACCTGTTTTATAAAGCAGACAAACATAAGCAAGCACCTTTGTGCTTAAAGACAGAAATGTTTCGTTGTCAATCTGTTTCTTAGATTTAGAGGGACTTACTTTAGATAAACTTTGGGAGATGGGGGCTTTGGTGAATGTTAATATTTAGATGATTTCTTCAGGGTTTCATTTCCCTAGGGTAATTAGGAGATCACCCTGAATGTTCATGGTACAGCTACAGACACAATTGAAGGAAACAAGAGTCTTGATAATGACATAAAGGATTTTAGCATCTGTCCTTTCTTTAATGAATTATTTAGAAAGAAATGTATATGTATACACTCTCATAAAATATATGCAGATGTACATATGCAAGTGTAAATAATCAATATAAATCAGCACCCTATTTGCCTCACACACTCCCATTTATAGTTTAGTCAAGTAGTGTTTGTTTAATTACTATTATGCAATAGACATTGTTCAGTGATTACTTTCTTTTCCAGAAAAAGAGTTGTATTGTGGCCAAAAAAAATTTTCTTTTTTATTATAAAAGTTTATTTCTACATCATTTTGTACATTTTTTTTTTCCATCTCAATTGTAATCCCCGCGGGTTCGTGGCCAAAAAAATTTTAAACAGGTATTCAGAGGCTTAAAAGTTTGCCAAATTGAGATAAAACATGTTGATTTTTAAGCTTTTTGATCATCGGTTATGTGCCAGGCACTAATCTAGGCAGTGAGAGAGAACAATGAACAGGATAAGCTTCCACCCTTTTGGGGCACATTAAATGGGTAAATAATTAACTTAAATGTGAGAGGATGGATTTTAGCAAACAATCATAAAAGGCCAACACACCTTACACTAATTATTTGCTTAGAGTGCTCTAAATTGCCTTTATTATAAATGTGACCCTTCTCAATTTTTACAATGCTATAAAGCTGGTACTTTCATCATCCCCATTGCCTGGATGAAAAAATTGGGGGACAGACCAGTTAAATAACTTGCCCAAGGTCACACAGTTAGTTATGGCAGAATCCAGACCCTGACTGCCACATTCGGAACCGCTTTTCTGTACAAAACAAATACGAAGCTAATTTCCTAGTGTGAAAAAGGAGATTAAAATAGCAAGAATGTGATAGATAGAAAGCAAAAAAAAAAATGGGGGGTGGGGGATATTTAATGAAAGAGCTTCCATGTCAGAGCCAGAGAATAATTTGGCATCACTTCTGTCTTTATTTACTCCTTTCCCCCTGTAGTCACCAGCTCCAGTAACTCCCAAGAGCGTCCGACGCTCACATCGTGAGACATTTTTCAAGACACCTGGCAGTCTGGGAGACCCTGTCCTAAGGAGAAGAGAAAGGAATCAGTCACGAAACACCAGCTCAGCACAGAGGAGACTCGAAATACCCAGCAGCAATGGGACTGATTAACCTGATGTTTGCCAGGCAAGGGTGGGATCAGACCATCTGAATTTCCCTGTTTCACAGGTCATCTCCTAATGCTGAACAACAGAGAGCAGAAAGCACACCATCTAGTCTTCAACACGCATCCTCCCTCTCTAATGTTAACTTCCCATTATCATGAATCATCTTTTTTCCTGAAAGTAATTGTTATTAATTGTGCATTTAACCCAGTTAGAGTCCAGACTGCGCACGGTGTCACAGTGAAAGCACCGACTGACTGTTGTGGTTTTTCTTCAAGAACCTTCTTACTGCTGCAAGTAGATCTGAACAGGCTGCTGGAGCCTTGTGGTTTTTCTGAAGGGGGGGAGCCCTGTCTAGCACTTAACTCGGGTGAGCATTCTTGACATGTAATTCCATTCACCCTGAGTACATCTGTGGTGAGAGAAACTTCCTTTCTGAGGTTTAAAGAGCTCCTGCTTCCTTCGGCTTCATCAGGAAGCCAACTTCAGTTGTGAACCCTACGGTATTATTTATTTTGTTCCTCAAATGGGATTTGGTGCAAGACGTTTATAGCTACAGAAAAACACATAATTTTCAGGGTATGACGACTTGAATGTTTATACTTTTTTCCTACAATTTGCCCTGCACTTACTTTACAACCTAGTAATAATGTGGATAAATGTATATTCATGACAAAATGTCAAGACCAAAACAACTGTGAGAGATATACCTGCTATAATGAACTGTGCTTCCTTTCTGGGCATGAGAACTAAGATGAACTTAGCAGCCTAAAAGCTGCCTCTCCAGTACCTATGTCAACGGTGAGTTTTACAGTGCATTGGTAAAAATCCTTCCAGGCTCAGTTTTTCCTTCACCGTGTGCCCCTGTGGCTTTTATTTAAATGTTCACTGTAGAGTACTAGGTATGTATGGCTTCTGACAGTTGCTGTCTATTAAATAAATCAAGATGGTAGAAAGGAATTTTCTGGAAAATTGGAATCTGAATGGAATCTTTGTAGAAATCTGAAGAGTAACAATGTAGAAATTGATATAGGACACTAGGTGGGTTTTTTGTTTTGTTTTGTTTTTCCTTTTACTCTTTTTCTTCCTGTTTGGAAGGGTCAGAGGGAAAATGGACACTACTCAGTAACCAAGAGCATTTAAACCAGAATGTATGGTACTTCTGTAGAACAAGAACGGAGTGTGCAGGGATTCATTTTTCGATCATGAGTACAATTCTGGAGATTGTTAAGCAATACCCTTCTGTTAAACCATATTACTTTAGGGTTTCATTAGGTAGCCAAACTAGATTTTTGTATTCCTAGATTTATTGGTATTTATCTCACTCTCGTCTCTCAAAATAAATGGTTTGCTCTCTCCTTTCTTTCTTACTTCCTTCCATGTATTTTTCTCTATCTTCCTTCTTTTCTTCCTTAACTGCTCCTTTCCTTTTCTTTCTGTATTTCTCTTTAAAAAACAAAAATTCATAAATTTGGAATCCTGATAGGTGTTTTTACTTTTGGGCCCAATGAAATGTTATATGAAAGAATAAAAATATTAATTTAAGAGACTCTGGGAGTCTGACTAAAGTAGCTTTATATTAGCTACAGGATAATATTAGCCTTAGAGATTTTTGAAAACTTGAGGTAGGTACCCAGGTTAAATACATTTGCTATTATATAAAATTTTTATCAACACTAAACTTTTAAAGTTTACAAGATGGTATTCTTTTCCTATTTTTAAGGTCTTTTATAGAGTAAAAAAGATTAAAATGTAGTTCTAGTTATCAATAATTGCATGGTAATACCCTGATTCATATGCTGGGTTCCCTATGGAAACAGATTAAAATAACCTTTTTCAGGTAGATTTCATATATGTGGCACATAAATCCAGAGTATATGCAAATTAAATACATCATGCTTAAGACCTTCCATAAAACATTTTCATCAAAGAGTCTTATATTTAGGTGAAAACACAACCTGATTTTCCCCTCCACTTAACTGTCTTTGATCTTTTTTATTCTTGCTCATGACCACATAAACCTCAGAGAATTTACGGTTCTTGAGGGCTGTGAAGAAACAACCCCATAAATAAGAATATTACGTCTCTGACCATACTGAGCAATAGAAAATAAAAGAGCAACGCTTTTGTATCAGTACCCACTTCTTAATGTAGCTTTGTGATATGTGAAAAAAATAATGCAGTGGTTGTTTTCTGTCGGGAAAACAAATCCTCCAGAGCCACTGATCAGAGTGACGCTGCTGAGCTAGACTTTGGTATTTGGGTAGTGGAGAAGCAAAGGCAATCTTGAATCTATCCTTGTATACTTTTAGTAAAAGAAAAGTAATTGTCAGCCATCCTGCTAAGGAAATGCAGCTTTGAGTTGGCATGAGGATGTGTGTGTGCCCTCCACTGTCCAGGGTTTCTGAAACCCTTTTATTCTGGTACAAGAGTTGAGGGTATAACTGTTAATACTTGAATCTACCTACCAAGTTTACATTTCTCAATTCCCTAAGGTGCTATTTCTGTAATTTAAATAGCTTTTTTTCCCCCAATGTAAAGCTGCTTTCTGTTTATCTTATTGCACTGCTAGTTTTATGTAGCTGTTAATTTTATTGCTGCTTTCTGCTTTTATTTTCATATTACTTAGTTCTCTTTTTTCCCCCTAATCGCTATATTGCCTATGGCTGTCGACTTGTTAACTTTACTACATATAAATTGATTTTTTTCTCACTTAGAAAAATATTCAACTTTATAAAATAGCAATAAAAATTAATTCATTTAATAAGAGATATTGATTGTGTTTGTTGGTGGAATTCTTTTCAGTAATATCAACAGTTGCAGCATAGCTGACCTGACTTTAATCAATCCAATTCATCTTTCTGTTGAGAACCGGTGGCTCTGGCAGAGTTGAAGGATTATATTATTTTTGAGTCTGATTTCTAATAAGAATCCCTGTGGGTTTGGAGCTTCTAGAAAGTGCTGATGTTTATCCACTATGAGCATCACAGGGAATGCAAATCACCTTCCCAACATTCCATGATGTCTGCAAAGTTAAATACTTGTCAGTCTAGCAAGTATCCACCTTTAGTTCAAAGCCAACTTCTCGTTAACCCTCACTTTTAAATGGACCTCTTAATCTGATTTTTCCCAGATTCTGTAATCTCCAAATATATCTGTTGCATGTTCTCAATCTCCTCTGCTAACTTGTAAGGTGATAGGGGAAACAACAGCTTTGAAACCTCAGTATCAAGCTGGTGCTTGGTATCTGTTGAGTCCCCCAGAGTGGAGAAAGGAAGTGCAAGACCCTCCCACAACTGACTTACCCCTTTGCCATCTTCAGTTTGATTTGACTTGTGCCTCTCCATTATATTGAGGCTTCTTCCAACACATCACTAATCCCAATCACTATCCTTCTCACAAGACTAAAACCACAGAGGATGAACTTACTTCACAACACCAAGATTAAGATTTTACTAGTATGCATCCACTGGCACATTATAACAGGCCCGGCTATATTGTAGGCATTTACCAATATCAACTCATACTTCATCTGGGTTGTTTTAGCAATGAAAACATTACATTGGACAAGCAGAACTCATGGGGTAATTATGAAAGTAATTTTATTCCCTAATGTTCCTTTAAGCCTGGCCAGTGGGGTGACCCATTCACCCTCATAGAAAATTGTTAAATGCTGTGACTTCTCTGGCTACTGCACATAATAGAAGTTCTAGTTATCTTGAGTTACAGTCTCAATTCATTATGTAAAATGAGCATTTGAAATTCATGCAGCGGGGCTTGCTACAACCTGGTCATTTTAGAGAGATGAGGGTGTGGTCTTTGGTCTTCTCATGGAACATTCCTCCTCCCTCAATGTTCTTGCCTGCACTTCTCACCCCAGGTCAAAGCAGAGCAGTGGGAGAGGTCAAGGCTGTAGGCTTCTCATGCAGGAGAGCTAGCAAATTTTGAACTGATTCCTGAGCTTGTGATGCAAGAAATGCACGTTCCTCCTGTTGCTATTTTCCTTTAGCCCCTGGTTTCCCTGAAGCTGCTGCACACAGACTCATGGCCAGATTTAGAATAGTCAAAGGCTGATAGCTCACATCTAGTGACCTTTGCTTTGATTTTGAAATGAGAGCCCAGCAAAATAACAACCTCTCTCTCCCTTTGCTGCTAAAGCTGCTAGCACACTCTTACCTGCCAGAACCTTTAGACCAGAGTCAGATGTTAGAACATGTCTCTAACTGCAGGAGACGAGAGAGGAACACCTCCCGTTAGTGACTTCAGGGTGGTAGAGGCGAGGAATCACCTAACTCCGAAGAAATCACCATAATATCCTTTTTGGTTTCATTTGCTCAATACTTGCAAAGTCTTGGACCGCTTTGGTGGTGCAGCCATTAAAGTCAACCCTATCAAGCTATCATAGCCGCTGAGGCATGAGTTCCATCCCCGGCCACATTGCTAACCCACAGGCCACAGCAGACCTCTCCTGTTTTGCCCACTGCTCCCCTCAGCAGTGTATTTCAGTCAATCCACTTGTTCTGCTCCCCACTTTGTTTCTGGTGAATCCTGTTGCCCCACCCCCAACACTTGGCCTATACCCCAGTTTTTGCATGCGTAAGTAATTAAAAAAATAAATCTTTAGGGAAAAAAAAAATACTTCCAAATCTTGTGCGTGAAGTTCCCTAGCTGTGTGACTGGTTCGTTTAACACCTCTGTCAATTCTTTGGAATGTAGCATTAACTGTAAGACAGTCTCTCTTATTAATCTCTTACTCTCTTAAACCCAGCAGAGTTGCTCTGAGCACGGGGTCCTGTTCAGCTGTACTGGAGACCAGCCTGGTACCAGCAGCTGGAGTGGAGTGGAGTGCTATTTAATATGTTACGACAGTCTACTTTTTATATTTCCTCTTGCAAACAGAAGTCTCTAATAGATACTATAGTAAGAAAAATTATTGCCCATTGTCCATGATTTTCATTTTCCTAAGTGATTGGTCAGTCATATTTCATCCTTACAACACTGAATTTTTTTTTTAAGATTTATTCATTCATGCATACAGAACTGGGGTACAGACCAGAGTGCAGGGGTGGCAAGAGGCTTCACCAGAGACAGAGTCGGGAGAAGAGCAGGCAGATGATGAAGTACACTGCAGAGGGGAGCAGCAGGCAAGACAGGAGAGGTCTGCTGCGCCATGTGGGTCAGCTCCCTGGCCAGGGATTGAACTGCACTGAGCAGCTGTGGCCAACTTGCAGTGCTGCATTCTAACCTGTAGTGCCACCAGGGAGGGCCCACAATACTGATTTTTTTTTAATAACTATTCATTTGTTTTTAGTATTGAGTTCAGTGTGGTTAATTTTATGTTTTTTTCTCTTTTGGAGGTGCATCTGAAGTGAAGAAATAATATGTAAAGCTAATATGGTCTTCTTTTCATTCTCTTGCATCTGAATTCTCTTTGTAAATAACCCACTGGTTTTTGTTTTCAGTTTGATAGGCTCTTCTCTACAACCACCCAGTTGTTCCCCAACTGTTCTAAAGAATACAACTGTTCATAACGTCAAAAGTAGGTCACCCTGGTGAAAGAAAATCAGACAGTTGGTTTTTCTTACTACAGGATTCACTGGACTTCAAATTGCATGATTTGATAGCGGAACCACTTTTCCTTAGAGCATCTTACCAGAGTATGCTTTGGCAGAAGTTACTATGAGAAACAACAAATCAAACCACCAAACAACCTTTTCAAACTTAGTCTTCACTGAAAAGAAAAGGGCTCTTTATTAACCTCTTCTTCAAGTTAGAGACCATCAGTGATTTATAACTGTTCACAATGCCTGCCATAAAATGTACACCTGATAAAATAACTGGAAGAGTGAATATTGGGCAGTTAATAACTTGGCTTTCTCATTGCAATGTTGTTAGGTACATAATAGATATTTAGTAAATAATTGCGGTACAGTTTGGTTTTATTTTTTGTCTTAGTTTAGAAGGCTGGCCCTCCCAGTGTCACCAATGCTTATAAAACAAAATGCACTGTCACCATCCTATAAACTTCCAGTGGCATCTCATGCATCACCCCCTTGCATGCCTTTCCTGGCCCTTCACAGCCTGGTTCCGACGTGACCTAGCAGGCAAGCTAGCTGCTGTCTACTGACCTTCGCATTCATTTCTACTACCTTTCTAAGTCCTCTCACGGCGGCTGGCACCTGGGAACTACTTTTCCCAACTCTCCTGGATTCCTGGCTCTAGAAGTAATTCTGTCAGTAAGATACACCCATGTGGTACTGGGTAGAGACAAAGGTGGTGGTACTCATCCTCTTGTCCTCTTACAGTGTGAACAACTGATGCACAGATGACAGCAGCAAGTTGTTTTTTTTTTTTTTAAGATTTATTTATTTGTGCATATAGAACTGGAGTACAGGCCAGAGGCGCAAGGTCAGTGAGAAGGTTTACCAGAGACAAGAGTGGGGAGCAGAACAGGCTGATCAACAAAGTACACTGCTGAGGGGAGCAGTGGGTGGGTCACGAGAGGTCTGCCATGCCATGTGGTCACCTCCGGGGCAGGCAGGAATCAAACTTGTGCTGAAGTGGCTTTAGCTTCTTAGTGTTGTGCTTTAACCCACTGCACCACCAGGGACGGCCAACAGCAAGTTTTGTAGCAACTTTCCATCATTCTTTTATCCAGTCCAGGACTGTGGGCCAGCTGCAACAGTGGCAGTGGTTTCATTCTATTCCCACCCAACAGCACAACTCCTTTCTCAAATAGTACTAGTGGTCACACTGTCTAAACTTTACAGTACTGCCTCCTGGCTTCCACTTTACATCCCTTCTAGTAACTGTGTTACCACCTAGTTCTTTTTATCAAATCTTCATAGAAATAGCTGTGTTTTCTAATTACTACCCAGAACAGCAGTCTTATTTTTCACCACTCCACCATCCCTGCCCTTCCACCCTCTGTCAGTCACTCCACACTTACTGCTTACATGCTTCATATTCTTTTATGCACCTATATTTTTGCACCAGCCAATTCCCCTACTGCCTAGCCACTTCTTTGTATCGATCTACTTCATACTCATTTTCAAAATCTAGTTCCAATGTCCCTTACTTAGGAAGAATGAGTTTTTTTCTCCACCACACCATAAGATCCTTCAAGGCAGAAATTAAGTTGTTCTCATGTAGGAACTAACATAATGTTCAATGAGTATGTGAATAGTCAACTAAGAAGCAGGATACATAATAGTGCACTCTTAAGTTTTCAAGGGAGCTGTAGTTTAATATACAGCAGTGGCTTGAAAATAATGAGTACAACAAGCAGCAGCTTCTCACTTATTGATGCTCACCAGAAAGAAATAATGCATAGCTCTGGCCGGTCAACTGAGTCATTTATTCACTCATTGAACACTGATTGTCCCTATGCAAATGAAATGAGGAGCATTCTACCCATTTTTTTCCTTTTTAATAATGGTAGAGAATTGTAGAAATGTAGTGCCCAAAGGAAACTTTAAACCTATTCTACTTACTCCCCAGCTTAACAAAGAAGCAAGATTCAAGCAAGAACATGAGACTCTCCAATATCCCAACTCGACATGCTTGTCCCTACGCCACACCATTTAGCAAGCTAAGGCAAAGCCGTTTGAACACAATGTTGGCGTCATCCATAGAAATCTATCCAATTTTCAAGATGTATGCATTTTATAGACCACAAACTTGAACACACAGAAAGTTGTGAGTTCATAAAACAGGCTTCTCTGTCTTTGCACAGAAATGTGAATCTGTCAAAAAAGACCATGCAAGCAACATCAACGCAACATTTTCGCACCCATTACTCTCTCTAGGGCATCTCCATCCTCTTCATCACAACCCATTTTCTCACTCAACTAGAGATAAATTTGCCTTCATTAATTTTTTTTCTAACTGCATTTCTCTCTCAGATGGAGTGTCAACAACCTCACTATCAGCTGTGTCTTCCTAACTGAACTGATACTTCCTTGCAAACTGATATTCCTTCCAGCACGATCACTTTTTGTTTCTTCTTTCTCTGCTCCTTTTGGTTAATTCTCTCTTTCAAATATTCATTTTGTCAAAATGTTATGTACTTTCATCACTGTGAAATAGGGAGGTAACATAACTGCATGCCTTGCTGTCTGCATCAATATCCAGGCTTTAAAAGAGGCAATGCCATTGCCTCATTAGTAACAAAGGGCATCTGTTATTTATGCCCTAATTTATGGAGCAAAGCAGTGAAGTTTGTACTTCGTACAGTTCATGTAACTCAAATTGGAACCCTGATACTGGGGGATGGTGATATTTTACTAAACCATGGTAAATGATATATACCCATATCAGAATAGTACTGATCGAGGACTGCTTACATATAGTCTGATTGAAATAAAGCCTTCATTCTTCCTTATGGTAGAAATTGATCTTAGTCAATTCAGAATAATATTAATTATTCATTATGTCATCCATCCTCAGCTCCCTCCTCACACACACTTCCTGCCACTATCAACAAGCAATACTTCTAAGGATTACTTCTAGAAAGGGAGGGGTTTAGAGAGGGAATGAGATGGATTGACAGGGATGCTTGAAATGCATCTATAATGTTTGATTTCTTTGTTAACAAAAGGATGAAGTCAATATAACAAATGTTAATAGTTGCTAGTTATGGGTATAAATACTTATGCCTTGATTATATCAATCTCTGTGCTGGAAATACTCTGTCGAAATATTTTGCAATTTTAAAATTAAAATGAACATGTTTGATATAATAACTTTACAAGACAATTACCATCTGTTGGCTATAAATCCAGTGGTTCCTAGATTTTGGGTTGCCATAGGAACAAGAGGTTGAAATATCAGTCAGAATCTCTGTTACCTCTTTCTACAGAATTGTGTACATTCTTACCATGTTGAACTCAGCAGAAGCCATGAACTCACTTTTCCCCAAGACGTGTAGATGAAAGTGATGCATGACTCTTTGGGTAGAAGTTTTAAGAGACTGCTCATGCTCTTCTAATTAACTCTGTCAAGAAATGAGATGTCCCTGATGTCATGGTCCTAAGGAAGGTAAAGAAATAAAAAGTGTAAACTTGTAGCAGGATCAGAAATAAAATTTATTCTTATATTACCGAGAGATGCGGTTATTTATAAACTCAGCATGATTTAGGCTATCTTGACTGGGTCAATTTAATCGGGTTTGCTTGTTTATTTTTTTGTTTGTTTCAAAGCAGAAGACATTATAGCAGAGAGAATTACATAATGCTATTGTAAAGAATTATTTAAACTCACTAAATGTAATTCTTGGAAAACTTAACTATGCTGCTCTCAGCTCCTGTACAACCCAATTTGACATCAGACTATAAAAGCCAACATGAACTACCAGGGATTTTAACTTGGGCTGTGGAAAGAGTTTTCAAGGGATAAATATATAAATAAACAATTTAAAGAAATCAACTTTCTTTTTGTGTTCAAATTCCATCAGTATCCTTTCCTAAAACTGATTTCCTTTGGTAATCTCTGGCTAACTATTATGAAAATGTCACTGCTGAGCTGCGTTCTATTGCTTTGTACTGTTGTAGTATTCTATTCCTATCCCTCTTTTATCTGTACTCTTTCTCTCATTAAAAAAGAGGAGTTTGGGACTTACCTGGTGGCACAGCAAGTTAAAGCACAGCACTGAGAAGCAGAAGCCACCTCAGAATGAGTTCGAACCCCGCCTGACCCGGAAGTGATCCACATGGCCCAGCAGACCTCTTCTGACCCACCCACTGCTCCCCTCAGCAGTGTAGTTCATCGATCTGCCTGTTTTGCTCCCCACTCTGTCTCTGGTGAATCCTCTCACAGCCTTCTCACCTCTGGCCTGTACACCAGTTCTGTAAGCATAAATAAGTAAATCTTTCAAAAAAAAAAAAAGAAGAAGAGTTTACTGCCCACATAATTAAAGATAGATACAAAGGTACACCTTAGGTATAAAATTTATAGAGTGTATATTACAGGGAGGATTTTTAAATATTAGTATCTATGCTGAGAAAGTAAATGATTCTAGTCACGGTGTATCAAATCTTTCAGTAGGCCAGGTAGCTCCCAATTTTTTAATTCAATTTAATTTTTTTGCTGTCAACACAGCTGAAACAAAGATAAGCCAATTGTTCAATGATCATTTTTTAAAAAATAATATAATGGTTTATTTTTACATCATGTTGTGTCTTTTTCCATCTCAGTGCACTGATCATTTTTAAAAGTTATGGAAAGGGCATTGGGCCATTTTAAGCAAGTGACTCAGAAATCATTTAAAGAATCAATAAAACTTATTTCTATTGCTTCTTTTAGTAATGAAGTTTCTTATGCTTACAACTTAGAAAAAATTATATAGGCGGTATTGATGTTAACCCTTCTTTCATTCTGACCTGATATTCATATGGATACACAGAATAATTTTTAAAAGCTCCATCTATTTCACTAAGAGCTAAATACTTGATGTAAGCATTACTTTATGATGTCTAATAATCACTTGTCAATAGTTGTAATATATTTGTGCTTTTAATCAATCTTGTACTAAACTACTGAATTCATGCTATATGGTCACAGAAAATTTTGTAATTTTAATTCTAATTTACATCCTTATTTTCATCACTTAGATATATATCCACATATGTAAGACACATGTATAAAACATTAGGAAAATAAGTCTTTTGGGAAAATGGAATGCAAATATAGTTTAAGGAGGAAAAGGACTTCAGTGAAAATTACTTCTTAGTCATTTAAAAGAGCTTGTTTGTGTAATTTTATTTTTTTATTAAGATATATTTATTTATGCATATAGAACTGGGGTACAGACCAGAGGTGCAGGGGCGGTAAGAAGATTCACCAGAGACAGAGTGGGGAGCAGAACAGGCAAACTGATGAAGTACACTGCTGAGGGGAGCAGTGGATGAGACAGAGAGGTCCGCTGCGCCATGTGGGTCAGCGCCAGACCCAGGGATTGAACTTGCCCTGAAGCAGCTGTGGCTCGCTTGCAGCCTTTGCACCACCAGGGAAAGCCTTTGTTTGTGTAACTTTACAATGACCAATGTTGTAGAGCAAATAAATTCCTATAGTATTTGGATTCTAGCGTATATATTTGAAGGCATGATTTAATAGTTTTATTTTTAAATGTCAAGATTCATAACAATAGGAGATCATGTTCCTTACAACCATTTAAACATTTTTACACAACAACCGAAAAATTCATCAGAAGTTTTCAAAGTCATCCTTAGGGGTGCATGGGCAGAACCTTCTCTGACAAGTATCATATTCCCCTGAGTAGGACCAACCCTCTCCAGCCGCTCCTCCTTCAGTACTTGATACCTCCCAGCGGTGTCCACATGGTGGCAGTAGTGTCTATCTGTGCAGAATGGACTTCAAATCTAGATGACTTCTAAATCATTCCCATATTTCGTTTACAATCAACATGATAAATTAACAGTTCACAGAACAATAAAGGTCCACTGTGACTTACTCCTGATGAATTTTAAAATATTTCATTAAAATTTCCAGTCATGTAACAAGCAAGCTATAGCTATAAATAACAGAGCTGTATAAGCCTCTTTTCAACCACCTGGGGATGGTTAAATTCATTTGTACACTCCTTTGCTGCTTTTCTCTTCCCCAGGCTTATACAGTTTCTGCCCAACCCCCAGCTTCAGTTGCTAGGCAACTAAAAGGGCTTTGTTGTTTGTGAACACTAACCATTAACTGGCCTCATTTTCTCTAATGCGAATATGGCTGTAGCCCAAATTACCTACTTTCCCTGAAAAACAGCAGAATGCTTGTGACTTATGCTAATAGTAAGGCAAATCACATTCCGGTAGGTAAGTGCCGGAAAAGGAAATACAGAATTCTTGAGCAACCTAACACAGTCCCCAAACACAATCCCAATAAGCAAGCGGTCATATGCCTGATTAAAAAGACATATTATTGAGTGCTTATTCTATGTTAGGCCATTCTAGATATTTAACATTTTATCTTTTATCCTAAAGTATCATATCTTGAATATTCAGCTCTTTTCTTTGGAGGGTTTTACATCCCAGGACAGGGAAATTTTATGATTTGTTTGGGTACACGACAAAGTATGCTTTTCTCTCTTTTGAGAAAAATGTTCTTTAATCATAGTTCATTAGTCATTCTTAGACAAATTTGGGATTTTTGTATTAATTTTACTTTATATTTCCAGATTGGAAATCTGAGACCCATAGAATAGTTGCCTACATCATAAATACAGCAAAAGGCAGATTTAGACTGTTTAATTCTAACATATGGAAGTTTGCCTCTTGCTCATATTGGGTTCGAACTATTGTAGTATCTTCCTCATTAATTCATAGAAGATGTTCTTTGTCCAAACTGTAAAAGTACAATGAGAATTTCTACAGCAAAATTCTGGTTGCTCTGGATCCCACGGGATAGCCAGAGAAATATACCTCTTCACTTTGATCTTTTTGGTAAAAATAAATAATATCTTCGTCACAGAAATGATTTTGAAAATAAATGCTGGGTATTAGGATAAGTTAACATTTCTTGCTAAATAAATTTACTCCTAAATGTATAATGGCTCAAACACTATACCAGTTTTCTTCCCACTCAAGTGTTGTTTAAAGCAACACTTTTTTGGAAGAATACCATTTCTTGAGTCCTGATAAGGACTTGAGATACGTTTTTTTCCCCTCATCATCTTGATTAGAAGTAAAGGGTCCCAGACCTACCATTGAGTAGCTGTATGATTTGGGACTTGTTGAGCAGTTCTGCTAGCTTCAATAATTGACTTTCAAGATCACCTATGTCATCATCTCTATCTAGGTATGTTGGCTGTGGAAAAAGCATGTTTGTGAGGCTTTTGATGTCTAACCCGGAGGCAGGACATATCACCTCCACTCACATCTGATTGGCTGGAACTCAGGCACACACAAAAGTACAGCTATTTGCTGTACAACTAGGTACAACTAGGAGATATGCACTAGCTGAGTGTTTAAGAAAGAAAAGAGCTGGAATTTGGGGAACACCTAGTAATCTCTACCAAGGGTCTATTTTCTATAATCATTTCTTACCAGGGACATAATGAAAGTCTAATTATATTAGTTTCTATTCTCTGCTCCTCCTTTCTTTTCTGCTTTTTTCTTCCTGCTTTTATCACCCATTTCTCTACCTAAAAAAGTCTTTATATAAACAAAAACCAAAGATATAACTATTGATTGCAGCATGAAATCCTTCAATGACATTTAAAAAGTAAAATAAAGATGAGATAATTTTTATAATAACTTGCCAAGTAGAAATATAAGGCTACTTCTAAACATCAGTTGTTTTAATTATGATTTCTTCTTTTCTAAATTTCTGGCTACACAATATTTGATTTACTAAACTTCAAAGTACTGAGCTAGTCAAAACAATAGTGGATTCTCCATGTTTCACTTTGTAGATATGCTAGAATATTATAACCACTCAGAGTTGGGAGGGCTGCTCAAAGTCTGACAAATTTCCTCTGCTTACAGATGAGAAAAATGAAAGGTAAAAGAAGTAACAAGTCCCAAATCATACAGCTACTCAATGGTAGGTCTGGGACCCTTTATTTCTAATCAAGATGATGAGGGGAAAAAAACGTATCTCAAGTCCTTATCAGGACTCAAGAAATGGTTGCAATTACTACAGAAGTGTATGCAAAGTGCTTTGAGAACTCAGGGGAGTTTACAGAAGTATAGAAAAAGTTCTGATTTTCTCAGGCTGATCACAAAATGCCAGTTTTATCTAAAATCAACAACCTTTTGATTGAAGTCATTTATCGACAATTTCAAGGCAAGAAAAAGACATTGAGAAAGCTGACTTTTAATGGTGACTTTTAATGGTGAGAATTGGGGAAGGTCCAGATCAGGGTGGGAGGAGAGGTTTAAGTCGACAAACCTAAATTAGACCAGTCTATTTTATGGGACAGGAACAGGAAGATAGTGGTGATGGGGGGGCTGGGGGGGGTTGTACAGCCAGGAACTAGCCTGAAGGCTTTGAATACCTAAGAGAGGGGTCTCTTAAACTTTACTTATATAGCAAAATTATTCAGATGGACAGTGGTCATCATACCATTTTAAAGGCAAATTAATGCTCAGAGAGCAAAACCATTCTTGCTAAAGAAATAGAAAAGCTGTGGCTTAAAACTTGGTCTATTGACTTCAAATTCACTTAGTTTCAATTAACACATGCTATAGGAAAGGCAGCAGGGAGTTGCCAAAGACCGACCTCATTTATAAGATACGATACACTGTAAACATGACCCCCAATTCTCCACCAACCTCATTTATCCACACTCATTGTGATGTGACTTTTCTGTTGTTCCTGTCAACTGGCAAAGCCCACTTCCCTACTGCTTACATCTGCTTATCCTTGTGACTAGCTTAGAAAAGATAACAAGTCACTTTGAAGTCAAAACACAAAACCTCAGGTGATACAGTAACTCTCCCTGATTTGGACTCCTGACTCTACTATGAGAAAAATTGGGGGTTTGCCAGTGGAAGATGAGGGGCCATTGGGTGTAGAGAAACTCAGGTTTGCAGAGACCTTCCTGAACCAGCCAGCTCCCAGCCAACACAGAAGCTCACAGACAACATGTGAACAAGCCCAGCCAGCACTGGTCAGCAGAGTCAGGGGCAACCGGCCTGCCCAGCCAGTATAACTAGAAACTAATCAATGATAATTGATGATGATGGTTATTTCAATCTGTTACATTTTAGGAGACAGGAAAGTTTTGTATTAAGAACTATATTGGGATCAGGCTAGTCCAACAACCCATAAAGATTCACCCAAACATCATTAAAATATATTGGAAATATGTGCCATTCTCCTCTCATTTCTATTGCTTTCTTATGTAAGTGGGAAAAGTGTAGATTGCCTTTGCCTATACATTTCTGCTTGCAAGTAGAAAATACCCTTAAGGGAAGAAGTGAAAATTATTACTCTCCAGAAGATTTGGCTGTTATCACTTCTGAGTTTGCTCAGAAGGGAGGAAGGGAAATTTTTGAAAACATGAAACAATAAGGAAAAATAAGATTAGCACTTAAGTGATGAATACTGAAGATAGACATGAGTCAATTTACAAATAAGAATTTCTAATGTACAAATAGGAGAAAACAAAACAAGGAACTAGCTCTCATACCAGAAATAGTAATTCAAGAAAAATGACCTGAAACTACAAAGAGACAACTGTTTTAATTATAATTATTTAACTATAAATCAATTCATACACTGTGTATCTGAAAATAATGACCATAGATAGCACTATTAGCATGTATTTCAGTAAAGTTACTTGCATCAATTCTTGCAGATGTCTTGTTGTTTGCTCTGAAATAATAAATTACATTTGTGACGAAAAAAATTATTACTCTTGGTTATGATCATATATGATCATTAAAAAATGCTGAACAAATATCTAAGAAAATATTCATCCAAAAGACATCAAATAGATTTCTAGGAAATCTTCCTTTTCACTCAACCTTGCCTGCATTGTACATAGAACATGGCATAGAAAAATGCCTTTAAAGTGTTTCCTGGAAAACACAAAAAGTGAATGACAACGAATAAATACTTCTTTAGTACAGAAATGTAAAAGTTGTTAAGGACTTGTGAGATTAAAATCAGGCAAAAATTGATGACTGAAAAAGATGTCTCATCTCTCCCATTCTATAAGTCTCCCTTCCTTCCTGGACCACTAGTCCTGTGTAACAGACTGGCCTTTAGAGTATCAGTTCCAGACGGCAACTCATTTTCAGACTATGCTGAGTTTGGAGTTTGGAGGCTCAGTTTCTAAACAACCAGGCAAATCCATTTACAAGTAATGTGAGAGTGGAACTTCCATATGGTTTCTGACTTAACAAAAAGTAAAATAACTTTTTTTTAATTTATTTATTCATACAGAACTGGGGTACAGGCCAGAGTTGCAGGGGCAGTGAGAGGATTCACCAGAGACAGAGTGGGGGGCAGAACAGGCAGATCAACAAAGTACACTGCTGAGGAGAACAGCGGGCAGGTCAGGAGAGGTCTGCCTCACCATGTGGTCACCTCCGGGGCAGGCAGGGATCGAACTCATGCGGAAGTGGCTTTTGATTCTTAGTGCTGCGCTTTAACCCGCGGCGCCACCAGGGAGGGAACAACATTTTTTTTTTAAACTCTGTTTTCTCTGGGCCCTCCCTGGTGGCACAGCAGGTTAAAGCAAGCACTAAGAAGCTAAAGCCACTTCTTCAGCATGAGTTTGATCCCTGCCCTGGAGGTGACCCATGTGACATGGCAGACCTCTCCTGACCCGCCCGCTGCTGCCCTCAGCAGTGTACTTGCCCATTGGCCTGTTCTGCTCCCTACTCTGTCTCTGGTGAATCTCTCACCACCCCTGCAACTCTGGCCTGTATCCCAGTTCTGTATGCAAAAATAAATAAATCTTTAAAAAAAAAAACAAAACTCTGTTTTCTCTACCCAGACTTATTTTCTCAAAGTATAAACTTGTCTTATGGTTATTCTCAAAAAAGGAGGTATTTTTAAAGTCCTCCTTTGAAATAAACAAGTTATTCATATTCAAACGTTTGTCTGTATTAGCAAGTCTTTGTACATGCTGGTCACCGCCAAACTTTGGTGCCATACAATTTACTTGAACTGCCTGCTTTCTTCAGACCTAGGGCAGATGGAAAAAGGAGGGTGACTTGACAGTTAAGTTTTAGATCTAGTTTAGATTTAAAACAGTTATGTAGAGCATGAAGAACTCAGTTTTTCATGCCAGAAACAAATTATCTACATATCCTCATTTAATTCATGAGTACGTAGGACCATATTTTTTGATTCTAGTCCCAGCTCTGCCGTTTTCTGGATGTATGACCTCAGTTTCTTCCTCTGTAGGATAGGGATAATACCAATGTCACAAGATGGTTTTCAGGAAAACACATCAGGTTAGCTAATAATTATTGAGTCGGCCACTGCAGTAAGCATGCAACATTTCATTTAAATTTTGGATGCAGAATGGAAGCCCAGAGGTTTCGTGATCAGGCTATACAAACAGCAGGGCTATATTTGAATTCAAATGTGTCTGATTTGAAATATTTCTCATGTTTTTCCTATCCCCTCTGCCAGCTTGTGATAGAAGACAAGCTCTAAGGGATGGTTGAGACACGAAAGGGAATGAACTTGAATTACTAATTCCTGAGGCAGAACAGTCTCTTACCAACCTTGTTCTGGCTGGTGACGAGATTGATTAAACTTCAGTTGGGTTCAAATCATTGTAGTTTGGAGTCTCTGTGTTGTAATGGTTAAGTCTACCCCAGCCAATATTGTTAACAAGTACATAATTAAAAACCAAATGCTACTTGAATGACACTAAAGGCTGGTGGGACCAATCTATGGTGGCCTAACATCCCTAACTCCACCAGGAAAACAAAGATGATAAGCCATGGACTGGGAGTTGAAAGTGTGGGCCTCCATTTCAGACACATTGGCTTAAGCCTCAACTCTGCCACTGGCCGGCTATAAGATAGCAGGTAAATCACTCAGCCTCTTCAAACCTTGGTAAACCCAGGTATAAAGGGGGATGATAATAATCATCCAGGGTTTGTCAGGATTGCATAATGATACAGGTTAGAGCACTCAGCATAATTAATAGACTGAAAATAATCACATCAATTTACTAGCCAATTATGTGGGAAAGTTCCTTTAAGACTCAGAAACGATGCTAATCTTCAGGCTGTCCTTGTCTTTGGCTTTCCTCCCACGTTCCCCTTAATCCCAGGGTAGTTCTCCAGATGTAATAATAACATTAATTGGGGTAACAGTCCCGCTCACATTCTATCTGGTTTGATTTGATTTCCAGTCCTTGCCATTCTTCCTTTGACCTGTGACACTTTTTAAAAAGGTATTCATTCATCCAGCATGTATTATTTGTGTTGCTTTAGTACTCTAAGAGAATGACATCATTTTTTTTTCTAAGTCCTAATGGATACTGTACTGTTAGCCCTAAGTACTAATCACACTTACATTTGCCTACTCAACAAGGAGAAGAAACATGATTGAAGAAAAATTATCTCTACATATCATCTCACCCCAGTGAAAATGGCACATATTAAAACAAATAGCAACCAAAAAATTCGGGGAGGATGTAGAGAAAAGGAACTCTCCTTCTCTACTGGTGGGAATGCAAACTAGAACAACCACTATGGAAAAGTGTTTGGACGTTTCACAAACTGCTAAAAATGAAGTTTCCATACGACCCTGCAATCCCACTCCTAGGTATCTACCCAAAGGTCACAACAACATTGATTCTAAAGGACACCAGCACCCCCATGTTTACTGCTGTTCTCTTTACAATAGGGACGATGTGGAAACCAAATACCCAAACATAGATGACTGGATCAAGAAGATGTGGTACATATACACAGTGGAATATTATTCAGCAATCAAAAAATAAGCTCATGCCTTTTGCAGCAGCATGGATGGAGCTGGAAGGGATCATGCTTAGTGAAACAAGCCAGAAAGAAAAAGAAAAATACAGCTTGTTTCATTCATAGCAGGAGCATAAGGGACCAGGAAAAAAAAACCCAATTGTAGTAAAATAAAAACAACAAACAACTATAAACCAGAGACATTTTACAGGGATGGAGAGAGGGGCCGGATCAAAACTTAGGTGGGAAGAGCATATGAAGCTATGGTGATGGCACATGGGTGATGGTAACTGGGATGAAAAATGCACAAAGTGACAAATGATGTAAAAAGTAAATAAAAATACTTTAAAATTAATTAAATAAAAAGAGAAGAAAAGAAAAGTATCTCCACAGACCAAGTAGGTATTTTTCAGAGTGCCAATGCTGTACTGTCCTCCACTAGAGATGGACATTCCAAATTTTTAAATCAGTCACAGTGATCACTGAGAAGTGCATCACTGAGAAGTGAAGAAGGACCTAAGTTGTCACCTGTCTTCACTATTCTGATGAGATAAGACTCTTGGGACCAGCCCAACAACCAAAAAGAAAACTTCATAGGAGTGTATCTCCTCAGTGCAGTCACCAGTGCCATGAGGAGAATGTCCCTGGATCTTGAAGATTTCCCTGTTCCTAAATTCCACTTTTCACTATAATCTCGAGACACAGCAGTTATACCCAAACCTGCATAGTACCTGCAAGTTCCATCATTTATTTACTCCCCCTCCATATAGCCCTTTCCCCTACTCATTCCTCACTTAATGCCATATCCCTCAATTGCAGGCCATCTCTAATGTAAAATCCCTCCCAGTATTATCTTCACTTGCTAATGTTTAAGTATTACTATTTTGCTTTGTCTAATTATTTCTTGTTAAGGACCAGCTAGCATAATAGAGTGCTGATTATTCCTAAGGCAATTTTGTTCTTATTCTATATTTTTAAGTATTAAGTAAAATCCCTCTGACTTCTCTTGGGTCCAGTCATAATCAGACTCCCACATTCCTGAAAATCTTTCATAACCATGTTAAATTGTACTCTAATGAACCATTTTTTCACTTAACTAAATTGGCACGACTATTATAGTATTTCTTGGAATAACTTCAACATTTACTTTATTGCAATATCCTACAAACCACATCTGTGTTCATGGTAATATTCAGCAGTACTTTAAGTTCAGTATGCTTTACACATCTAATCTTTTTCCTCCTTTTCTTCTATTGTATGCTTTTAATATCACAGGTAGGAAGGAAAGTAGGAGTTATTCTAAAAAGTAGATATAATTCTTTGGAAAAGTTATTTTTTCTGACCATATAAGTCAGAAAAAAATAGCTAGCTGTAGGGCCCTCTCTGGTGGTACGGCGGGTTAAAAGCGCAGCACTGTGAGGCTAGCCACAGCTGCTTCAGTGCCAGTTCGATCCTCCGCCCCGGAGGCGACCACATGGCACAGCAGACCTCTCCTACCTGGCCTGCTGCTCCCCTCAGCAGTGAAGTTCATTGATCTGCCTGCTCTGCTCACCACTTTGTCTCTGGTGAATCCTCTCACCACCCCTATACCTCTGGCCTGTACCCCAGTTCTGTATGCATAAATGAGTAAATCTTTAAAAAAAAAAATAGGTAGCTGGATATTACTTTTTCTTTTCAAATTTTGCTTTAATAACAAATCAAGAAATCAAAAGCCACAAATATTTTGATAAGTAGATAGACAAAAGTGTAATTATTTGTATAGTAGTTTTCTTTTTGAAAAAGGCAAGCTAGTATACAGATTAATGATATAGCTCAAAAAATTGGCTGGGGAAAAATATACACACAGAAAAACAGATTTCCTTTTTATCATTTAGAAAATATAGTAGAAAATTTTATACATTGGAATAGCATATTTAACAAAAATACAAAGTTTAATAAGAAGAAAACATGCTTTACTATGGGACATCGGTGTATAGTAAAGAAACAAATCTTTATTTTTGGTTTTGAAGCCTTAACATTTTGTATATTTCACTTTTCCATTTTCTCCAAATTGACATCCCAACATAAAACAACTTATTTCTCTATATGAATAAAATTACTTTTGAGGTTGGCAGCAAAATAACAGAATATATTCAGATAAGAAACTGATTATACAAAGGAAAATTTAAGGAGGTTTTGCTTATACAAAAACCAATATATAATTTAAACTATAGTAATTAAAGCAATTTGATTCAGGTTTTGGTGAAAATTCCAGAAATAGATTCAAGTGAAAATAATAAGTTTAATTTTCAAATTTTTTTTGATAGGTGGGTAAAATAGTCACAAAAAAGTAAACTTTAGGAAAAATAGATCTCTGTATCATGTAAGTATATTACTTTTTCAAAAGCAATTATTTGATGCAGTAGGTCAGGAGGTGACAAACTACTGGCCTAGCCAAATCCAACCTGTATTTGTAAATAAAGTTTTATTAGATTATAGTCAGATTCATAAGCCTATGTTCTTTAAGTGTTTGATAGAATTATTTTAAAAGTTATCTAGCCCCAGGCTCTTTAAAATATACTCTGATCACTACAGTCCCATAAATTTTAATGAACCATCTCTACTTATTCCCAACCACACTCCTTTTTGTCAGTTATTCATATGTTCTCTAGAATAGGGAAATTTTCTCTTTTATCTTACCCAGAATGATTGATCCTTTATTAATTGACAGCAATGCATTCGTCTGCAAGTACTAATAATGAAACTATAATGAATTAAGAAGGGTTTTTAATTTTTCCAGCACAATAAGATGTATAGAGGTAGGTAATCCAGAGCTAGTATAATTGCTCTGTGACTCCATCAGGTCACAAATCTCTCTTCCAGACTTTCTTTTCTACTGTCATTAGACATTATTATTCTCAGCCAATAATCTCATGGCTACAAAATGTCTATTGTACTTTAAGCTTCTAATGGATTCTAAAACTCAAAATCAGATACGTTTTGAGCATGGTATTCATTTTATATTTTCAAACACCATAAGCTATATCACATGCAAAAATTTTAGAAACTAAAATAGCAGTAGATTCTAAATATATAATTGTCTGAGCATATGTGAATGGAGAGAAATTATAAGTTTATAACAAGAGCTGCTACATCTTAAATGCCTCTGTGCTATGTAACAGATACTATAAATAAGTACTATACATTAGTAAGTTTATTTAAGGGCCCTCCCTGGTGGTACAATGGGTTCAAGTATGGCCACTACAGCATGAGTTTGACCCCTGTAAGGGAACTGACCCACATGGCACAGCAGACCTCCCCTGTCCAGCTTGCTGCTTCCCTCAGCAGTGTACTTCAGTAGATTAGCCTGTTCTGCTTCCCATTCTTGTCTCTGGTGAATCCTCTCACCTCCCACATCTCTAACCTGTACCCCATTTTCAAATGCATAAGTAAATATTTTTTAAAGTTTATTTAATTCTCATGACTCATCATATTACAGATAAGAGGCTGAGGTTCAGTGATATCAAGTGAGTTGTGAAAGGTCACATAAACCTCACACCTGGTGAGCCCCATTTCAAACTTCACACTCTTCTCGAGGGGCATGGAGCCTGCCTACTTTCCACCAAATACAAAGGCATCCAAGACTCATCCCCATGCACTGTGATTTTTTTTTTAACACATACTAAGGAAATGGAATGCATTTCATGAATGTTCTACTTTAAGACATTTTAGCAATAGTATGAAATATGTCCATGACCTTTATTTATGATAAATGAGGTTGTGTGTCTATTCTTAGACTACATATCTGTGATCCAGACATTACACCACAATGTAATATAGTAGTCTCCATTAAAAACCACCTGGAAAAAAATGAGTTAAGTGCATAAATTATGCAAGACTACTGCCTATGTTTGCAGCTGCATGACAAAATTACTCCTCTACAGAGTCCAAAGGCCATCAGCACTGCTGAAAGAACAAGGTCAATCAAAGTTAGACACAGGAAGTCTCCACCTTCAGTACTCTTTCTGCACCTTATTTTGTTTCTCTGTCCTTACCGGTTTCCTTCCTTTGAGGTATGGTAAAAGCTCCAGTTTCCTTCACTATCTAGCTTTATTAAACTATAGAATTTATTAAGTAGATACATGCATTTTTAAACAGTTGGCTAAAGAGACCTTGCTAAAACATTTCGAGCCAAACATTACCTCATCTAGATATCTGAATTTTGTTTTTTCCATTTAATTTTAGAGTAAAAGATTGTTTCTAACCAAGAAATTGCCTTGTGTATGTAAGTAAGGAAATGTGAAGAAGAAAAAAACAAGGGAACCCTTAAAAACAGAGTAGATAGGGCCCTCCCTGGTGACGCAGCGGGTTAAAGCACTACACTAAGAAGCTTAAGGCCACTTCCACATGAGTTCGATCCCCGCCTGTCCAGAGGAGAGTCACATGGCGTGGCAGACCTCTCCTGACCCGCCCGCTGCTCCCCTCAGTAGTGTACTTCGTGGATCTGCCTGTTCTGCTCCCCACTCTATCTCTGGTGAAGCCTCTCGCTGCCCCTGAGCCTCTGGCCTGTACACCGTTCTGTATAAATAAATAAATCTTTAAAAAAAAAAAAAGAGTAGGTATTTTTAGTCAAGACAAACCAATTCAATTCTTTTAGGGAGACTTGAGGATGAGAATGAGAGGAACTTCTAATTTCCCCATTCTCCTTTCTATGATACCAGCCCCAAACAGAGGGTACCAGAATGTTGATCTGCCTCCTCCTCATCATAATCTTCATTGCTGTTGTCATCATCATCTTAGTACATTGTCTCTTCATTTGCAGTATCACCTGAATGCTGAAACTCCTCTCACTCTGTCCTGACCTAGGTTAGTCTCTGTAACACTGAAACAGATAAAAGCTGCCACTTCTGCCCACCAATTAGGTGCCAGGACTGTAGTCAGAGTTTCAAAGACAGGTGTCTGCATCTTTCCTATTGGCTAGAACTCAGTAGTTTTCAAAAGATGTCTGAAGAAAGACTATCAAAATTATTTGAGGTACTTATCTAAAATGTATATTTCTGGTCTCAGCCATAGTGTTATTGAATCACAGCCTTCTAGGATCTCATGAACATGAAATTTTGATAGCTAGATGTAATCATTAATCCACTTCTATAGCTCAGGAATATAGAGAAAAGTTAATTTCCCATAATCACCTACTATGTGGCAGGAATCTGGCTCTAAAATTCTCATCCTTAGCCTCTAAACAGTCCTACATCTCATGCTGAAATACTGGAGACTAAATATAGCAGGACTCTTCTCAGACAAATTAAACAGTATTTGAGTATATGGGTAAGACTGTCAAACTACCTGGGTTCAAATCTTGAAGATAGGGCCTCCTTGGTGGTGCAAGAGGTTAAGTCTCAGAACTATGAAACTAAAGCAGCCACTGCAGCAGGAGTTCCATCCCCAGCCAGGGAGCTGACCCACATGGCACAGCAGACCTCTCTTGTCTCACCTACTGCTCCCCTCAGCAGTGTTTCAGTCTATCTGCCTGCTCTGCTCTCTGATTCTGGTAGATCCTCTTCTACCTCCACCCCTGGCCTGCATGCCAGCTCTGGTATGCATAAGTAAATAAAACATCTTAAAAAGATAGACTGAATAAAACATCTTAAAAAAATATCTTGGTGATGTCTGTTACCCACTGTATAACCCTTTATTTGAACTTAATGTGTCTCAGTTATTCAATTACAAAATGAGTATAATAGTGCCTACCCCATGGAGATGTTAAGAGGTTTAAATGAATCTCTGCATGGGAAAAAACAATGTAACTTCACAGTATATAGGTAGAATCATTTCCATAAGGTTGACCAGAACTTTAACCTAACTAAAGCCTAGCACCTCTAAGTCAAGGCATATTAATACTTCTTGGTATACTTGGTTTTTACTTAATCTTTTTTTAAGAAAATCTATAATTTTGATCTAGTTGACTAATGGAAACTGTCACTCATTTTAATTTTATCCTTGTGTTTTTTTACTAAGGGAATTATTCGCTATTTATAAATCTGGAAAAACTGCCAGCTCAATATTTTTTTGAAACATGATGCATATGAAAAATGATGGATAAATATCATCATTTAAAATTAATTAATGCCCCCCAAAGTCTGACCTTTATGTTAGTATATGCTAGAAACTGTGGAAGAGCTTGAAAACATCAATTTATATAACATAGTCAATTTATCATTCCCTATCAGTTCCCTCAAAGCATGTCCAAAAAGGAAAAAATAAAAACCTCTTACGGAACATTTGGATGATGGATATACATCTTGGTGTCTTCTCTGTAATTATTTTTTCTGCTGAACTCTTAGGTTGAATAAATAGATATAAACAAGATTAAAGAGAATCCTAAACTGTGGTTAAAGTTTGAGCCTGAGAAATTCAGTTAACATTAAAATTGAGGTGTGTTAATGCTTCAATCTGAAGTATTTGGATTTCAAAAGCTTTAGAGATAAAGTTTAATGTAAAATTATTTTTATTTCTTCCTGAAACCACCTAACTTTTCCACATTAATAAACGAGTTTTACTGGAGTATGTCAAGACCAGATTCTTACTTCAGCATCTAGTTATTCCTACTTCTTGTACAATTTTCCCATAATTAGTTAGAGTATAATGTTTTCAAGATTATGTCAACTGAGCAACAGCTGGAGGCTCTTCAACTTTCAGACCAAATGATCTTTGTCTGTTCCTCACTAACCAACTCATTTTCATGAACTTCACTGTGCCCACTTTAAAAACCTAGGATGAAGACAAGCTTTCAAGTTAATTGGGTCTAACTCTATGAATAAACACCAGTTTAATCAACCACAGTCTTCCTGCTGAAGTGCCAAGGATTAAATGGTTATTTACTCTACTGCAACCAAGAGTTATCCAAGGTTAGGTTCCACAATGAAGAAGTACAGTATGCACAACTATCAAGAAAAATTTACAAAGCATGCTAAAGGGCAAAGAAGGCTGTTTGAAAAGACACAGTAAGCGTTAGCAGCAGACTCAGATATGGCCAGTATATTGGAATTATCAGACCAGGCATTTGAAGCAACTATAACTAATATGATAAGGGCTGTAGTGGGTAGACAGCACACAATAGAAGATGGGAATTCCAAAAACCAAAAATAAATACTGGTCCAAATACAAATATCATTATAAATTATATTTATAGTTAGTGATAGACATAGAAGTCTCAAAAGAAATTTTAAAATACTTTGAAATAAAAGAAAATGAAGATACCAAATACTGATGAGGATGTGGATCAACAAAAGTTTTCACTCATTACTGGTGGGAATACAATATTGTAAAGAAAGTCACTTTGGAAAGCAATTTGGCGGAACTGTATAAAACTGAGTATACCCATACTATACCATTCAGCAGTCATACTTCTTGGTTCATAATTCCTTATCTACAATTACAAAAACAAAAATGTTCTAAAAATAAACATTTTTCAGATTTTTCTGTGGCTTAATCTGCACCCAGTTGACATGCAGTTATTATATACTTAGTCATATATCGACTATATATGATTATTCATGTGCTTCATTTCAGAAATGTTAATGTATTTTATTTTGGGGTTCTGGAAGCTTTGTGCAAGATACAGTATATCTACATTATTTCTGTTATAAAATCTAAAAATCTCTAAATTTCAAAAAAAACCTAACTTCAAGGGTTTCAGAGAAGGAATATTGGCCTATAACTTATTTTGTATTGACTTAGGGCTTTCAGTGTTCTAGAGCCAATGTAAGCATGTTATATTTATTAAGTTACTTGGTTTAATTAGTATACTTGTAATGTTTCTGAAACTAGGGCATTTCTGAAAGGACATGCAATCCAAGAGTGCCTGAAGAAAAAGAAAACAAAACAAACATTTTGAGTATACACGGCTCTTTGAAGATCTTTCATCGGACTCTCCATGTCATCTAGCAGAACTTAGGTCTCAGGGATCCACCTTCAGAAAAAATGTGCTTTAGGTCCCTGGTTGCATGTAGGAACAAGATTCAAAATTTTTGTAAATTCATTGATGCATAGTGAAGAAAGGAAAGAGCTCTATCTATGCTAAGTCCATATATACATATGTGTGTGTGTATCAGGATAATACTAAGTTGTGAAAAGTAAATATGAAAGAAAGAAAAGGAAGCAAACAAGAGTGTAAATCTAAATTATATTTCCATTTATAGTAAAATTATTAGTCAAATTGCACTCTTTCATTCTGAACAGCAAATATATACTGGGGCTAAGAAAATCACTTATGGAAAATAAAATTTTTATCTAATGAGCAAATTTCACTTTTCTACAGAGTACTTAATAAATATTTATTGGCTTCTAAGGATAAATGAATCAGAAAAGAAACTATATTTAATTAATTCTGCAATCCCTTTCTTCAGTTATTCACTTCCTGAGGCACAGAACCAAATCAAATCAATGGGAAACTGATTTTCATGCTAGGCTTGAATAGTAAAATATCATCAGTTAACCTAATATCCCATATTACCTACTATGCCTCCATTATGTAAAAAAGGAAGGCTAAACAGGCCTCAATTAGATGACATATCACCATATTACATTGATTATGAGCTTATAAGCTTGACTTCTGCAACCCATATGTCTTCTAGTTTCAAGAGTTATGCAAATAAAGATGAATTCAAATGCAACAAAAAGAACAGCCCCTCCCTTTGCTCTGTGAAGCAATGTAAAAGATGATTTCTCCTAATCCAAGGAAGATGCAGTACTGTCATCTTCGTCTAATTCTTTAGAACTAAAAAAAATTCAAGGTAGAATGCATCTTTGTCATGGTTTATAGAAGTGGTTTATAGAAGCAAAACATCTTTTGTCTGGGGACATCAACGTAACATATCCCAAAGTAATTATGAGACACGGAATTTTTCACTTACTACATCCAGATGTCATTCCAAATAAAATCACTGATTGCTGACCCTATGTCCTAATAAGTTCATTTGGTATAAATTCTACTTTCAGGTTGAATGGAAAATACGATGAAGTACAGAATCAATTATGACTCCTGCCTGCTTTCAGAGAACAAAGAACTTTTCATCTAATGTAAAAGCCATAGCTATTATGTAGTTGAATTCAATTCTGGACAATCATTAGGAGTTATTGAAAAGCAATGTTTTACCCATTGTCAAACTGGGAGTCTTTGGAGTATATCCTAAGATTAGGATTTACATAAAAACAGCCGCTCCCAGAAGAAACCAGAAAGGAAGAGGGGGAAACATAACCAAAAACAGAGAAGGAAACCAAAAAGGCTTTGATTTCAGCAAGTTCCTGGGAGAGCAGTTTCAGCCTGATTTCACAGAACTGTTATACCCTAACATGAGGCCTGGACTTTCATCTCCCAATGTGATCATTTATTAGCTAAGTCCTCCCGTTTTCTGCATCTTTAAACAAAACTGCTCCTGTATCCTGAAGACAATACTTTGAGATATCTCAGAAGAAAAAAAAAGTACATAAAAGCTGGGGGATAAGGAAGTAAAAGGAGTATTTCTTCAAGCAGTGGCAACGTCCCCCACCAAGAAATATGGGTGATAATTTGAGAAAACATTCCATATAGTTATCCTCCTCAAAAACATATATTAAATTTCATATAATAAATTAGAATTTTATTGTAAACAGTAAAACCTATTAAGCTTATCATACAGAAAGATATCTAATACAGGGATTTAAGTGTTTGCACAATTATTGAAAGAACTGGAGGAGCAATTAAGGTGAAATTACAGCAATAGTTCCCAATAGAAAAACAACTCAGGGAAGGGAGCAAAGCTTTATCTCAACCAGAGTCAAGCAGAAGGACCAGTATTGCTATTGCAGCTATTGCTGTGGGAATAAAACTCACCTACTATTTCACAGATGTTGTTGCCATAAGTTTTAGTTCCACACTACATCTCCTAGATCCACACCAGGACAATGTATAAGTAAATGAATCCATCAAAATGTTGTCTTTGAAATTTCAGTGATCAGAATATAATTCTGAATGCATCCAGGAATTGTCATAGAATGTGCATGCCTTTCATTACTTTCTTTATTATAATTGGATATCTTTTCTCACCTAATGTTTCTCAAACGTTTTAAATCATGAGAAAATGTTTCTTGGTGCTTGTATTAAAAGAATAATAACTGTAACTGCTTTGATCTTTACCTACAGAACTCAATCAACAATAATAGAAGACTTATTACCTTTTTTTTTTTTTTTTTGCATTTAAAACTATATTGTTCAGCACCTAATGGTTTGGGGCTGGAGATTTTCCTCTACCCTGATAGTAATACCTTTACATGCCTTTAAAGTATTGTTAATTCATTGCTAAATATCAAATGAATAGGCTTAAACAGCTATATGAAGGTTTATTTTTAAGAACAGTCACTGAAAATGCAAAGATTTTTATAATTCTAGGAAAGTTAAGAAAATGATGTCTTGAGCCTCCATGGTAGCCTAGGGGTTAAGTCTCAGCACTATCACTACTATGGTGTGTGATTGATCCCACCACAGAGCTGACTCAAATGGCACAGCAGACCTTTTCTGTCTCGCCAGTTGCTCCCTTTAGAGTGTATTTCAGTAAATGTGCTCGTTCTTCTTCCATTCTGTCTCTCGTGAATCCTCTCCTCCCCTGCACCTCTACCCTACACCCCAGTTCTTCTACAAAATAAGTAATAAGCATTACAAGATAGAAATAATGTCTTCTAGATTGGGTTTAAATGATATACTATGTTATGTTAGTTAGATCATCTTTTAAGATTCTTTTAAAATTTATATTTATGGGAAGAAATCTTTATATTATTTACAATTGTATTTTTCTGTTAAGTAAAATGATTATAGATTATAATCCCAAATTATGTTATATTTTCTATTATATTTACCTCACTATAAGAAATTCATCAACTGATTTGCATTTTTTGCTTAAAATTATACATAACACAATAGAAACTTAAAAATGCCAAGAGAAAAAAATCATCAAAATTCCATTCATAAAAACACTTCAAGTAAATGTCTTTCCAAAGGGCAGGGTATAATTTTCCATAAATGGAATCATACTTACAGCATTTTTCACTTGTATTTTCACTCAACAATATGTCACAAACATCTCTCCATGTCAATAAATATTGAGTTACATTAAATTTAATGGCCTGAGAATTTTATTACATTTATGTGCAATAATTTACTTAATCAGCCCCCTGTTGATAGATATCTGGAATGCTTCCAATTTTTGTACATTAAAAACAGATTTATAAGAGACATTCATGTGCCTACATCTTTGCATTCATATGTGACCATCTCCTTAGGGAGAATGCTTAGAAGGAGGAGTATGGGTCAAAGAGTCTGACTCTTCATGAGTTAGCTAAACTTCATTCCAGAAGGGACTATGGAATTATCCTCCCCCTACTCAATACATAACCCAAAATAAGACCTTCTTAATAAAATTCACTTCTTGGACAATCTAGAGATATTTTTCTTTATTTACTCAGACACATTTCTCATTCACATATAAGTCTTCAAGAACTGAAATAAATAATTCTCTCAAAATTTGTTTTCCATAAGGTTTAAGTTCTGTGATAGTTGTGTAATGATGCAATCAAGTTCCAAAAAAAGTGAGCTCTCTTCCCGCTAGCTTTTACAACTCTTGTTACATAGAAAAGATTTAAAATCTATTCACTCTGAGAGTATCCATTCTTATGTTGTTTTAAAAAAAAACCAAAATGGATGTAAAACAGAATACTATTACTTTTAGAAAAATGTACAAATCAGCTATAATCAGGGCTACATCTATTTTATTAAAAAATAGAGAAGAAAAGACAATTTTTAGTGGAAAACAAAGTGTTCTGTCATTCCATCCAAGGCTGAGTTTGTTTGCCATGTTTAAACAAAGACCTTGATCAATCCCCCGCCAGGGAGGTGACCTACATGGTGTGACAGACCTGTCTTGCTCACATACTGCTCCCCTCAACAGTGTATTTCAGTCAATCTGCTTGTTCTGTTCCCTACTCTGTGTCTGGTGAATGTGCTCACCTCCCGCACCTCTGCCTTGTATCCTATTCTCATATGGTAAGACCAAACAACACATTACTGAACAACTATTAGATTAATAAGGAATTCAAAGAAGAAATTTTAAAATATCTTAAAACAAATGAAAATGAGGACACAACCTACAAGAAAATACTGGACTTGGGAAAAGCAGTATTGAGGAAAACATAGCAATGCAGGCCCACCTCAAGAAACAAAAATGAGGTGAAATAAATCATCTAACTTATACCTTAAAAAATGAGCAGGAGAAGAAACCAAAGCTCCACAGAAGGAAGGAAACAATAAAACGTTGAGCCAAAATAAACAACATCGAAATAAAAAACACAGTCCAAGAGAGTAATGAATCCAAAAGCTTTTTTTAAAAAAATAAATAAATAAATAAACAAAGCTTTAGTTAGGTTCAGAAGGAAAAAAAGAAGAAAACTCAAATAAATGGAAATCAGAAATAAGAGAGAAGTTACAAAAGGCACTGGTGGATGGATCTGGAGGGAATTATGCTACACGAATTAAGTCAGAAGGAGAAAGACAAACACCAGATGGTGTCACTTATACGTAGAAAATAGAGAAACAAAAGAGGGGTTGGACAAAACCAAACCAGGACCAAACCCTAGAAATCTGGCGGTAGAACTGAGGCTGCCAGAGGAGGAGAGAAAGCGGGCAAGAGGAGTAGGGAGGGCACAGGTGTCTATGATGGGGGAGGATGAGGCTTGCGTGGGTATGATGTGGTAAAAAACCACTGAGGGCGTGAATCTGTAAATCATATATAGCACTGTAAGCCAATGTCACCTCAATAAAAACAAATTTTTTTTTAACTCTGAATCTTTTTTTTTTTTTTTAAAGATTTATTTACTTGTGCATACAGAACTGGGGTACAGGCCAGAGGCTCAGGCGCGGCGAGAGGCGTCACCAGAGACAGAGTGGGGAACAGAACAGGCAGATCTATGAAGTACACTGCTGAGGGGAGCAACAGGCGGGTCAGGAGAGGTCTGCCATGCCATGTGGTCACCTCCGGGGCAGGCGGGGATGGAACTCATGCAGAAGTGGCTTTAGATTCTTAGTGCTGTGCTTTAACCCGCTGCGCCACCATGGAGGGCCTAAACTCTGAATCTTAATAATTTGTGCAAGTTAGAAAGCCTAGTTCCAGAGGGTTTGGAATGAGGAAGATCCTATCTAAAGGATGAACAAAACCCAGTTTTACTCCCCACCAACTATAAAGGCTTTTCTTCCGGGTCCTACCTGGTGGCCCAGTGGGTTAGAGCGCAAGCTAGCTCCAGCCGCTTCAGTACGAGTTCAAGCCCTGGCCTGGGAGGTGACCCACAAGGCACAGCAGACCTCTCCTGTCTCGCCTGCTGCTCCCCCTCAGCAGTGTACTTCATCAGTCTGCCTGTTCTGCTCCCCACTCTGTCTCTGGTGAATCCTCTCACTACCCCTGCATCTCTGGCTTGTCCCCCAGTTCTGTATGCATAAATAAATAAATCTTTAAAAAAAAACTTCTTCCACTTATAAGACTAGCTTAGGAATACAATCAAGGGTTGCCCCTGGATATCTATCATTCAGTGTCAATTAGTTTTGGTGTCTTGTGTACTGGGAAACTGATCATTGTGCAAGCTGCTGAGGTTTATAATATCTCTCTTTTCAAGGCACATGTTCAAGTGAACATGTGCACTAGTGACCATGTGAGGTTCATAGGAAGATGATTACTTTGGGAAAATAATTCTGCAAATAGGCATCAAAGCTTATAATTTATTTTCCTTTACTGTGAAAAACATGTCATCACTGTCCCTTTTCCTTTGCATGCAACATAGTTCATACTATATTTTCAGTTTATTTTCCTATTTAAATTAAATCTATTATGTTTATACCATTTTATCATATTTACTGAATTACTAAGTTCCAGAAATGGTTCCAAGCACTGAGGACATAGCAGTCAATTTAACATGTTCTCTTTCCCAAAGAAGCTTAAATTCTAATTGAGGAGACAAACACTTATCAAGTAAATAAGTAAGTATCATGTGATGATGCTGATTTATAATAAAAAAACCAAGCAGGTATAGTCTCTAAAGAGTAGCACAGGAGGATGGACAGGAAGTGCTACATATGACCACATGACACTGTGGTCAGGAGAGCCTCTCTGAAGAAGCAATATTTGAGTAGAAGCCAAAACATCAGGTTAAGCCATGCAGATGTGTGCAAGAGTAAAATTCCAGGCAAAGTGAAAGGAGTTAAGATAAAAATCTGTAAGAGAGTTTTTAAGGAATTAGTCTGACTGCTGTATAGGTGAGCAATCTATTGATATAAAGATCATTGACTGAAGAGGATTGGCAGAGGAATCAAGAAGTCAAGAGTTTGGATTAGATGTGTTGAGATTGAGGCATCCAAGAGGAGCTGTCCAGTAGGTAGTTTGATATCCATATGCTGAGTCCACAAGAGAGAACTAAAGTAGTCATGTCAGGGTCGATGCCCTTTCAGTATCATCTGTTAGAGCCATTGATAAGTCAGCCCAACTCAAAGCCATCCTTTAATGGGTAACCCACTCCCCCTACCTCCACGAAGCAGCTCCTTCCATGCCACGGCAACTTAATCTGTAAAAAAAATTCTTCTTGATAACAGTAATAAAATAAAAATAAAAGCCAGCTCTGTAAATGCCACACACTAATCCTACTTTACCCCTTGGATCCCTACAAAAAGCACCGATGCCAGTTAGCACCAAAGATTAAGGAAATTTTAACTCCTTTTAAAAATTTTAAGTTCTTTAAAAAAAAAACTTCTTATGAGGCCCTTCCTGGTGGTGCAGCGGGTTAAAGCACAGCACTGAGAAGCTAAAGCCTCTTCCGCATGAGTTCGATTCCTGCCTGCCCCGGAGGTGACCACATGGCGTGGCAGACCTCTCCTGACTGCCTGCTGCTCCCCTCAGCAGTGTACTTCGTAGATCTGCCTGTTCTGCTCTACACTCTGTCTCTGGTGAAGCTTCTCACCGCCCCTGAGCCTCTGGTCTATACCCCAGCTCTGTTCACAAGTAAATAAATCTTTAAAAAATAAATACACTTTAAATTAGATATACATGAATAAATTAGATTTCAAAATAGACATCCCATATTTTCACTGATATATTTACATTTTATTTCTAAGCTGAAACTTTAAAATGTATATGGCTCATGAGAAAACACCCTACTCTTTCTTCTATTAATGTAACTGAATCAATGGGTAGAACAGTGTGAGAACTTATGTATTTATCTGTAGTTTAAGAAGGTCATCAGACTCAGGAAATAGAATTCTATTTCCAACATAGTGAAGTAATGAAGTTCAAGTAAATGTTTCAACCTGTTCAGTTTCAGTGGACTGTGAAATGCCTACATTCATTTATTTACTCAGCAAATATTTCTAGAGTTTAGTATGGGTCGTTAGAGGGCCAGGAACTGAGAAATTCATTTTCCACCACTTTGAAAGAAAAAATAGTGCCAGATACAATGATAGTAAAAAAAAAAAAAAAAGTAATAATGAAGAAGCTAGTGGCTCAATAATCACTGGATATCATTTCAGAATCATAAAAAGATCATTTCAGTAACTACATTCTACACAAGACACCCAACTGTGGGAAAAGGATACACTATTATGACATAATTTTTCTGTAACTGCTCTAACATGGGAAATATTAAAAAAAAAAACTTTCTCCAAAAGAAAAAGAAAAATACTGGATGGTTTCACTTGTAGCAGAAGCATAAAGGATCAAGGGGTGGGGGAGAGAGAGAGACAAACAAATGTTAATAGAGTAAAAATGAAAACAATGAACAACTATAAAACAAAGACATTTTATGGGGGTAGAAGGGGAATGTGATCAGAACTGGGGTGGGAAGAGTGCACTGGACTGTGGTGATGGCACATGGGTGAAGTGGTGGTGGGAAGCCCATGGGGAGTGCAACTGAGTTTTTAAAAAAAAGCACAAAATGAAGAATGATGTAAAAAAAATATATATATATATATTAAAAGAACCTTCTCTAATGATTTATGTTCTGAAATATGCTGAGATTTCTTTTTTTAATCTTACATAAAATTTTATGCAACATTGGCCATGTTTAACTGCTCTCTGAAAACCTAAGTAGGCATGTACTACACACACTGCCACATTTTATTCTGGGTTTAAAATGCTCCATTCAAAACATACCTAGACAAATGAGAAACTTTTTAATTTTATATCTGCATCTAATTCTTCCTCTTTAAAAAGACTTTTCACAGTTAAAATGGGGTTGGGGCCCTCCCTGGTGGTGCAGGGGGTTAAAGCACTGCACTGAGAATCTAAAGCCGCTTCCGCATGAGTTCAATTCCCGCCTGCCCCGGAGGTGACCACATGGTGTGGCAGACCTCTCCTGACCCGCCCGCTGCTCCCCTCAGCAGTGTACTTCGTCGATCTGCCTGTTCTGCTCCCCACTCTGTCTCTGGTGAAGCCTCTCACCACCCCTGAGCCTCTGGCCTGTACCCCAATTCTGTATGTACAAATAAATAAATCTTTAAAAAAAAATGGGGTTGGGAGAGAAGGCTTATAGGAAGCGAAGGTAATGCCACTCTCACAGTTCGGAAAGCCCAGCAGCTATTCCAGCAGAATCCCTTACCCCTGTCCCAGCCCAGATCTACAAGTCCTGGCAGAGCTTCACATATGCTACAATCCCTTTGGCAAATCAGAATTTCATGTGGCCCCAGTAATCATGTAACTGTTCTTTGTGGAGATACTCAAGTCTTTTATAAACTGCCAATATCAGGGATAGTCATGATGTAAAAACACAAAACAAAAACTTTTTTTAGTTGTTATCCACAGAAAGAAAGGGAAGCAATCTAAAACAAGAGAAAGAATTTAAAGAGGGATTTTGTTTACCTAGTATGCCCAAAGAGAAACCTGAAAAAACAACAACACAACATTTCAAAGGCATCCTTAGCAGGAAGTCAATCTCTGTCCAGAAACCTGAGAGAACACAATCTCTGTGTTGGTCCTTGTCAAAATACACTATCCTGTTGACAAAATCCCCATGAGGCCACAGTCTGAATTGTGTTCTGCCTGAATCTTAATAAACAACCAAGAAAGGGAAGGGGAAGGAACATCAATAATAGCTCTCTAGAAGCGAGAGTTTCATCTATTATTATTTTAAAGTACTAGAGTCCTTTCTTCAAAAGAAATCATACCAGGAAATCCAAAATGTAAAACAAAGTGAAAAATCAGAGATGCTTTCCACTTCAAATGGGAAAGTTTAGTAACTGATTTAGTACTTGTTCCTACCCTAACCCTGAGTCATCCCTTAAAAATAATCATAATCCTCGTTATTATGATGACTTAAATCAGACAAACAAGTTTTCCCACGTTTTGCTACATGTTAGAGGGGTGATGTCAGATCTAATCACAGTGTCCAATGGTATTCAGTTAGTTCTAATTCTGTTTTTAGTTCAGATCCCGAGAGAATTTTCTCCTAGTGCAGTGAATAATAACTAAACAAAATTACAGCTAATATTTTAAAATAAAAATGAATGCACTGCTTAAAATGGTAAAAAGGTGAGGGGAAGCATTATTTCTCAATTTAACTCAACACAGTGTATAGTAGATGCACTGATTTTAACTTTTGGAGTAGTGGCTTTTTTGTAAATAACCCCAACACTTGTTAGTTGTGTTATCTGTTAATCATTTCATAATCTGATTTGGCTATCTATAAAAGGTGGATAATAACTGTGCTCATTACCCTGAGCTGTTACGAATATTAAGTGAGCAAAATTCTTGAGATGTAGTAAGTGTTCAACAAACATTGGGGTTATTAATACACTGTGGTGTTTGTTGGTCTCTTCTTGTGGGCATCCAGGTACCAGTGGTAACCCGACTATGGCACAACAAACTAGTATATAGCTGGCTTAAATAAATAACAGACAGTTTTGGTATAGCTCTTAATTCCTAAAATTCTGCCATCATACCTCAACACATCCTCAGGCCCTCTATTTGTATAGCAATAGACTGTGGCAAAGGACAGCTTGATAGCAGTTGCCAGTGGTGAAGAGCTCTGTTACATAGCTTTGAGAGGGCTGACACTATTTTTTTTTTTAAAGATTTATTTATTTATGCTTACAGAACTGGGATACAGGCCAGAGGTGTGGTGGGTAAAAGAATTCACCTCAGAGTGGGAAGCAGAACAGGCAGACTGACGAAGTACACTGCTGAGGGGAAGAGTGGGCCGGTCAGGAGAGGTCTGCCTTGCCTTGTGGGTCAGCTCCCTGGCAGGGGATTGAACTTGTGCTGCAGTGACTTCAGAGAGCTTCAAAATGTGGTGCTTTAGCCCACTGCGCCACCAGGGAGAGCCTTGGAGCTATCTTAATCAAGGCTAGGTTCCTAAGACTGTCAAGAGACCAGAGTCCAGTATCTTTAAAAGAATTGCAAGAAAAAAAAAAAAGAAAGAAAGAATTGCAAGATGGCCCATGTGGCTATTGGAGTGAACAAGGGAAGATGGGAAGAAGTGAAACCAGAGAGACAACAGGATTAGTTCATGGGGGGAGAAGGGAGTCTTATTCCATAATGTACAACTTTTGACTTTTACCATGAAGAGATAAAGCCACTGCAGGAATCTGAAAAGTGAAAACTCATCAACTTCATTAAAGTAAATGTCTCATAAGATTCTAAGCCATGGGCCATCAGTTCTTTAAGGCTAGGGATTGATACAGGCCAACTGAATCAGGTATGTTTTGGTCTTGGTAGTCAAGCAAACTACATACATGTCATTCACTGTGACCTCAAAGTAGTTTTTGCAATTATTCAATGGTATCCAAATTAATTGTAGAAATCATTAGAACTCTCTGGATAGTTGTCAAACAACCATTCCATGCTGTGTTGCTATGGTATATTTAATAAGTTATTGAGCTGTGAAATACAGGTCAAGTGTAATAACTACCAAGACTAGTTCAAATCTGAAACAATTGGCAGATGGGGATTTACCATCCACGGGTCACTGAAAGTGCTAATCCACATTGGGATAGCCTTAATTTGATGAAATCAAAAACAAGGAAAAGCATGGAAACATCCAGTGACAATCATTCCCAAACCAGAAATTGTGTACCTCAAATTTACAACAGGATCAAGCCCTCTGAAAGGCAGGGTGCCTTAATCCCAGCAAGTATCTGCTGACTAGGTTTTATTTTAATTTTGATGTAATATGTCAGCATTTTCTACTCTCTCTGGATCTAAAGTCAGGCCCCATCAATCATCTTTGAAGCTAGCTCTGCCATAAACACCTCAATAAGATGAGGTAGTATTTTTAAGAATGGGCAGTTACAAGACTTTTACTCTCTCTGTTGTATGAATCTGTTCCTATATCTACTCACCCCACCCTAGAATTTACTTATGGAATAACAGTCAGTTAAGGATTAAGATATCTGGAATATTCATAGCTCCTTGTGTGTTGAAATATCTAGTGAAATGTCCATAACATTTCTAACTAATTACAATATGAGTCATGGAATTATAGTTTTAAAAACTGACTCTTCAAGGGTATCTACCCCAAAGACTTCACAGATGGGGAAACTAAACTCAAAAGAAGTTAGGGAATTTCTCCTGCATCTCAAAACAAGGCATTACAAAACCTGGGTCTCAAAGCAAGTTAGTTGCAGAGTCACACCACAATAAATCAGTCCTATGACTTATACTCAGGTTTCTTTCTACTTCACAATGCCTCCTTCTAAGCCGTGGGAATCAGTTCATGTTCTATGACAGAAAGCACCCCAAAAAAGGTCTTGGCATATATAAACACAAAGGATTGACTAAAACAGAAGAAACACAACTTAAAAGGAAGAAATTAGAAGTAGTCTTTAAATAGACAGAACCAAGTGACTCTAGAAAGTCTTTGCAACAGAACTGCTGTGGGCTTGCCCAGGTGCTGCTATCATCATTCAGGAGCTCCAATCATTTCTTCCAGCATAATTGAGTGTGTGATTTCATTGAGACTTTGACAATATAATGTGCCCACCTCCTCATAGCTCTGGAGTGATAAGACTCAGGATTTGGTAGAAGGAGCCCCTCAGAATTACTTTGCCTCCTGTAATGCAAAGCAATTATCTGGATTTACCACCATGTTGAGACTACGCACAATGAGGGAGTAAATTCTCTGAAATACAGAGAAAAAATATGGATCTAAATAGTCAACAGTTGACCAGTGTCTGCTACAAAATCAAATACATATATAAGACTTAAACTACTTGAAGAAAAATGGAAACTAAATTTTAGAAAGAAACCTATAAAATTAGATAGTTAGGCACAATATCTTTCTAAGTTGGTAAAATTCCATATTAATTTTAACTGTAGCATAATAGTTAAGGATTGATGTATTGGCTAATGCTGCTTTAAATTGGAAACACAGCTAGAACACTTAACTCACTTAATTTTCATAACTCCAGGGCATCAAAGAGAATAGCGGTAAATTTATAGCTTCCATTAACTATTTCCACTACTGAAGAGAATGAGGTCATTGTTAACATTTCAAGACAGTAACTTTTTAAAAAGATTTACTGACAGATCAGTAATGATGGCAATGTAAGAGTAAATAAGTACATGTGGAGTGCTGATTGTCTGTAAGGCTCATCCATAAGGCAAACAGACTTGATCTCAGTGGTCAAGACAATTATTTGCTAAAAGTACTATTAATAAAATGCTACAGTTTACAAGTATTTTTTGATTCTTTACTTTTTAACAGACACCCATATGATGTTGAATAAAGCCTAATTTTTGCCTTTGAAGTTATTATACCCTTGTGATGAAGGCAAAAAAATAAATCATGGAAATGTGATTTACTGCTTTCATAGATAAATAGGAATGTTTGGGATGTTATCTATAGTTACCACTGCCCCTTTGGGGGTCAGTGTGCAGACTCTACTACAGCAATTCTACAGTCATTGTAAGAGGGCAGTTAGACCACTTGGATCAGTTGATTGGGTACTGAACAAGGTCTACAAATGGGTTATCACCCTGCTAGATAATCAGTAACTGAAGTATTGGTCATTGACTATTAGAGGAGTAATAGTCATTCTCATCCCTGGTGTTTCTTTTAATGTTGAGAAAAGCAAAATAAATGTATCATTGCTGGCTCTCCAACCCAATTTTATCTATAAAATTGGAACTGATGATGATGATAATGATGATACTCTCAGGTGTCTCATTCAACTTTAAGTCCTGAGGGAAATTACATAGTTAGTGATGCTGGAAGAGATGACATACTGAATGACAATGGGAAGCAAATATCATTTCCCTTGTTCCCTTCTGGGAGCCAAGCTCCTTACCAGACAGAATGAGAAGTAAAAACAGCCAAAAAACATAATGGGACACCCCATGATCACCCAAAGGGAAAGCCTGCCCTTCATCCATCACTGTCTGGAGTGAAACAAAGTATATATCTCCCTCTTCTGGGGTTGTGTGATCCAGATTTACAACTTCAACCTAGGATTTATCAATATGAAGTTGATATTGTGGCTCTTGCTTGCCACTTCTTGGCTTCATTTTTTAATTTATTCAGAGTCCAGGCAGATCTCACCACCCCAGATCTTGCTTGTCTCTGCCTCCCACCAGGTTATGTTCCTTCTACTTCCAGCCTTCCCATTTCAGAAACCACTAACAAAACAAAATTCAAAACATAGTCCTCACTGGAACACGATTGGCCCCCTGAGCCTGCTAACTTAGCTCTCACAAGGTCTGGTGCACTGCTGCTAAACAGTGTTCACTGTAGCAGATAGTCAACGTGGGCAAGCTCTCTTGGGGATCAGGTCCAGACCTGTCTGCGTGAACCCTGGAGATTTTATCCTAGATCCCACCTATCTTGTCTATCTCTAAACTGTTTCCTCCCATCTCCTTTCTATTCTCAAGCTCAGGAAATGCTTGATGCAAGTTAGCTTTTCTCTGACTCATCACATCTTGTATCACATCTAGTATGTCTATGTGGGTCCTCCCTATTCCCATGACACCAAGACTTTGGAACTCAAAGGTAAAGAATTAATCCCTTTTTTATTGTCTCTGTATGTCTACTCTGTCACCCCTTTCCTGAACAACGAGCACAAAATGTTTAGTTGGCTAGTGGGATAAAAGCTAAGGGGTAATCATCATTGTGGGAAACAAAAAGGTCATTCAAAAACATTACTCCACTCCACAGGTGACTAAACAGTTACAACATGAAGTCAAAAACAAAAGGAGTAAGCACAAACCTCTATATGGAAAGAAATGAAGGCAGAGCAGAAAAGACTTTTGGCAAAAGAGCACTCCAGATGAGTTTTTATAAAGGTGTGTGAATTTGTAGGGAAGGGATTTTTTTAAATTGCTTTTTGTTTTCTTTTAGCTTGGGAAATTTTAAACACAAAGATAGAAAAAGAGTAGAGTAGACCCCCCTTACCAAGTTTTGTTTTGTTTTGTTTTGACTACATTGCATTATCAACTTATAGTCAAACTTATTTCATTCAAACCACACATTTTCCCCCTATGGAAATTATTTCAGAGCAAATTCCAGGTATCTTAAAATATAATCTTCCAAAATATAATCTCCACATTCTAGATTTTGATGAGTAAATTTCTCTGGTACCTTTTTACATATATCCCTTTCACCTAGATTCACTATATACTGACAGTTGAACCAAAAGCTTAATCTAACATAACTTTGAAATTTAAATAATAATTTTGTGCTTAGTATTGTACATATTGTACATTTCCTACAGGAGTCACTTAATTTTCTTTCTTTCTTTTTAAGATTTATTTATTTATGCGTGCAGAACTGGAATACAGGCCAGAGGTGCAGGAGTGGTGAGAGGATTCACAAGAGACAGAGTGTGGAGCAGAACAGGCAGACTGATGAAGTACACTGCTGAGGGGAGCAGAGGGCGTATCAGGAGAGGTCTGCCGCGCCATGTGGGTCAGCTCCCTGGTGAGGATGGAACTGGCACTGGAGAGCTGCTGAGAGCTTTATGGTGCTGCACTTTAATCCTTTGCGTCGCCAAGTAGGGCCCCAAGAATCACGTAATTTTCTTTCCCTCACTGATGTTAGCAACCTTATAGGTGATTGCCAGTATTCATTGTTTCATTAGGGGGTTGTATATTTATTTTAAATATTTATAACAGGTCTCATTAAAAGAATTTTTATTATCTGTATTGAGAGGACAGGGAATTTCTTGTTTCTATATGTTTGCCAACGCTCTGGAGCTGGAGTCAATCAAGTGAAAAAGAGGCCATTGCAGTTTTTCCAGCTCATCTGAAATAAAGCTTTATGATGTTCCAAAGTACACTAATAAATCTCATTTAACAGGGTTGTGAAACCCAGAGACTGATGCCTAAATATTGAATAGAGAGCTCTAAATGCAGGTTCCTGAGCATTTCTACCATTAAAAGGAAAATTCTGGAATCCTGAAGTCACTTCCTTTGTGATCACTATTCAGTCACATTTCCTTAGTTTTACCAAATATAACTAATTTGTTCCATTATCTATTAGTTCTCACTTTCTTCATTGTACTGACAGAATTTCCCCTTGCTCACTGAAATTGTCCTTGTCATAAAAAAAAAAAAAGAGAAACCTTTAGATTAATCTATAGACAGTCTTGTCAAGAATGAAAAATCATTACACTTGAATAGCAAAGACTGCTCAATGAAACAAAAGAACCATCTATTCTCCTTCCTGCGACATCTGCAAGCAGTTAAGGTGTTGTAATATTTCCTTTCCTTTGTGCTTCAATTGCCAAACCACCTGGTAGGTTTTCAGTATTACTCACTTCACAGTGAAGACAGAGAATTTATACTAAATGAATAATTTCTCCCCAAACTAGTTTTTTTAGCTTTAGTTAAATCCATTTCTAATCTAACAAGCAGTGACAAAAAGCAACGTTTAAATCACTTTTTTTTTTAAGATTTATTTATTTATTTGTGCATACAGAACTGGGGTACAGGCCAGAGGCTCAGGGCGGTGAGAGGCTTCACCAGAGAGAGTGGGGAGCAGAACAGGCAGATCTACAAAGTACACTGCTGAGGGAAGCAGGGGGCGGGCCAGGAGAGGTCTGGCTCACCATGCGGTCTCCTCCGGGGCAGGAAGCAGGCGGGAATCGAACTCATGCGGAAGTGGCTTCAGATTCTCAGTGCTGTGCTTTAATCCGCTGCGCCACCAGGGAGGGCCTAAATCACATTTTTTTTGTACCAAACAAATCCTACCAAAAAGAAAAGACTTCATATTTTCCTACACACCTAATTGAAAGCAAGAATTCAAATTAGATAATAATCATAATTTTTAAGGGTGACTGTTTGGGGGGAGGATGGGGTAGCAACTGTGAAAACAACAGATTTGCCTGTCATAAATATGAACAACATACAAGGTGCCTAAAGTCACAGCTTGACATGATGTTACACGCCACCCGTGAACTTTCCATGTGTCACACATCAAAGAAGCCTAGAAAGGTTTTCAAGTGTTCTCTTTTAACACTTTCAATTATCTCTAAGGGTGGTTATATCTCACATTTTCTGGATATGCTTAATTATTTAAAAACACAAGTCATTATAGCTTTTCATTTCCGAAATGGGCACATAAGTAGTGCTTGGCATGGTCACTAGGCATTTGTTTATTGATAACCTGCCTTATTCATGGTGGATTTAGGACAGCTTCTAAAGACATATAAGATAAGGTGAGAAAACAATGAAACAAAAAGACTTACAAAGACATTAAGCAGAGGTTAGTCCAGAAAAGTGTTCCTGTGAACTTCTATGCATGAAGAGCTGTTTTTAAAATTCAAGGATATCACTGAATAAAGTCAAATGGAATTGACTTCATGTGAACGTTGCTACCCTAGCCTCTATCTTGTAATTTTTTTTTCCTCTCAGTATTTCATCAACTCTATAAATTTAAATCTTTTTAGGTTAAAAACAAGTAAGTCTTTTGATGTAGAATAGACTAGAAAGACAGAGTTTTATTTATTTCAGGTCATCCGCTCCTCCATCTCGCTTTAGAAGTTTTTCCCTAATCCTGCAGCTAATATAACCACCATAGATAGCAGTCTACGCCTTTTGAACCTTTCTAAGTCTTTTGAAGCGTTTCTAAAAACAGGGTATATATTACTTAAACTTACTTTTCTTATTTCAACATAGAAACTTCTCTCCACTATATTCTGATTCAGTCGGCTTTTAACACTACCTGAGGCCTATGTGCTCTTGGCAGCTGGAAAGTCATCCATCCATCCATTTTTTTTTGGGGGGGGGGTAAATTCATCAAATGAACAGATATTTATTAAGTATCTTCTATACTTAATAAATGGCTCTAGGCCGGTGAGGACAACAAGGTACACATTCTATTTCAAGGAGCTGAGATCTAATTCCAGCTCCCTTTTCTCTTGCTCACCTCCCCTAGAGGACCCTCAGTTCCCCTTCTTCCTGAAGTTTGTTGTTACCATTTGACATTGTGCATAATTGAAAGATTAAAAAAAAATCTGTTCAATTTCTGGGGAAGCTTTATTGATGAAAAGAGGTCTGGCTAGAGCAGAAATTTTGGAGAAAGGATGAGTGACTGAGCAAAAAGCAGCCAGCAGCTGCTTTCTTTCATCTGGTCACTTTCTATATAAGGAAAACAATTTCTGGACCTCCCTGGTGGTGCAACGGGTTGAAATGCAGCACTATGAAGCTATCTCAGCCACTGGAGCACGAGTTGGATCCCCAGCCAGGGAGGTGACCCACATGGCACGGCAGACCTCTTCTGCCCCTCCCACTGCTCCCCTCAGCAGTGTATTTCAGTAGATCTGCATGTTCTGCTCCCCACTCTGTCTCTGGTGAATCCTCTTACCCCCCACACCTCTGGCTGTCCCCCAGTTCTTGTATGCATGAATAAATAAATCTTTTAAAAAAGAAAAACAATTTCTATCTTAGAAGCCTCATGTCAAATTTACTGCTATTTGCAGCCTAAGGCATTCCTAACTGAATCAATGAACTCAGAGTGTATTGTGTATTTGCAAAGGCAGACACAGATAACCACGAAATATAAGGTAAAAAGAAGAAAGTGTTATTAGAGTGGCTCCAATAAAGTGCTATTAATTTTAAAGAATATAAATCATTTTTGTATAGAAAATAATTAAGGAAGAAGAGATTGACAGGGGGAAATGGGAACAGTAGGAGGGTAAAAAAAAAAAAAAGAACTAGCAAGACTTACTGTTGCATGCTTACTTTAGAAATAATTTGAAGCAGTACAACAGACTCATCTTTCAGGACCAGGTGACATGGCAGTGGAATAGGGGTATTAGGAGAGAGAACAATGAGAAAGAACTAATATTGTTTTGGCTGAGTTAGGATAGCTGCACTGTGAACCATAATTTGAAGGAAGAGAGACTGTTTAGGAGGTTTTCATAACTGTTGAATAATGGGATTGCTCTTTTTCCTTTCTCTCTTAAAAGACAGTTCAACAATGATTTGCATGATTTATTAGGATTTTTGGAGGAGAATGTATGTTCTGTTGAGTGAAACAGAAACTTTGGGCAATTTAAGGCTAGAGTATTCTTATTTAACATGCATTACCATATTTTAATAAGCACAAGTGAAAGGATTTTATACTTTTTAATATGGGGAGCTGAGGCTTAAAGGTCTAAGAGCTTCAGCTCTTACCTTTAGCAAGTTGGATCATGACAACTGAATTTGCACATTTCCAAAATCCTTTTTCTCTAATATACTCTGTGGTCTAGAATCAAGGGGGAGTGAAGAAAAATAGGAAAAAAGGTGGGTACAAACAAACCTGAGGGAAAACAAATCTCTAGGCAGAAATTTCCCTTAAATCTATAATCTATAACCCATAACAAAAACAACCATTACACTCTGCTTAATAAAAACAAAAAGAAAAGTTATTTTGTAGATGAAAAGACCCTCTGTGGGTCTCAACTTTTTCACCTGTAAGACGTCACTGTAAAGATTCAATGAGATGATGCAAAGTACTTAGCACATACCTGGTATGGTTTCAACTGTCAGCTATTGCTATTGTCATGATTATCCTGATTACTTTATCTTTCCTTACCCCCAATCAATGTTCAACTATGAGTGAGAATTTATTGTTGGTTTTCTCTTTTTTTAAGACAATTCATGTCCAAGAGGTAAAAATAGAAAATAAGAGGTGCCTATAAGCACTGAAAATAAAAGGTAATATTAGAACAGTCTGCAACGTGAGTGATCTTGGACTAGAACCAAGATCCGCAGACCTCACTCCATGGCCAGTAAATACCATTCACACCACTTTTCTTAGGGCCAAGCTTCCACCAGCCAAAGCAGCCAGTCTTCTGTGGCTGTGAGGGAAGTTTTCATGCAGGGAGACTAAAAGCAAAACCAGAAGGTTACACACAAAGGGGCCTCCCACTCTCCAAGAAAAATGAAATCAGATCCGTTATTCCTCTATTTGATGTTTAAAACACACTGAGTGAACACAATTTTTTTAAAAGTATCTAGACATGCCTTGACTTTTTTTTTTTTTTAAACATGCGGCTAATCTTTTCCACTAAATCATTTTTTCCTAAAATTGTCTGAGCTGGATTTCCTAAGAATGCCTAGGACATTTTTTTCTAAAAATACCTAAACTTGAAACAGCTATAAATAAATCCTTTACTGGAATGCTAGGAATTGATTCATAAAAAGTTAACGCAATTGGAACTAATGGCTTAAAAAATGTTGAGTAACTAGACTAAAAAGGTGCACTAAAGAGCCAGGAGAGAAAACAGCTGCAGGCAGGTGCATAGCTTCATCTATACCAAGCCCTAATAAGTTAAAAAGCCTGAGAGGAAATTCTTGGGTGAGTGGAATACAAAACACAAAGGAATTTTGTAGCAGGAGACAGATGAGAGAGGGAGAGGGAATTGTCTAAAAGCTTCTGGGCTCCAGATAAGGCTGTGGGGCAACACCCTGTGACTGAAGAAGTAACAACTGGCGACAGAAGTTATAAAACCTTTCATTTGTTCGACCTCCAGACCATTTTCAACTTTCTATCCCTTGGCTTCTGTCTTAAGTCTGGGGCCTGAAAGTCCATAAAGTGTGATATTGTTTAGATCTCAGATATATATCAGAGTTGGGCAGGGCTGTAAGCAGAAGTGCCACTCGCAGGCTGTGGAGCAGATAGAGAACTAGGAAAGTAAGCTAGAAAGGAAAGTCAGAGGAGGAGAAGGCAGAGAAAGAATGGTACAATGAAAATGAAGTGGAAGGCAGCCATGTTCCTGCACGGGACTTCAGTATTGGCACATGGGTGAATTGGTGGTAGAAAGTCCATGGTGATTACAACTGAAATGAAAAATGTATGAAATAAAGAATGATGTAAAATACATACATACAAAATACATATATATATACATACATACATATATTTTTAATATATATATAATTTTTTAGGAGGGAGGAGGGAAGGAGGGAGGGAAGAAGGAAGGAAGGAAGGAAGGAAGGAAGGAAGGAAGGAAGGAAGGAAGGAAGGAAGGAAGGAAGGAAGGAAGGAAGGAAGGAAGGAAGGAAGGAAGGAAGGAAGGAAGGAAATTAATTAATTAATTAATTAAGTGGGGGTGGCCCTCTGGCACAGCAGGTTAAAGCACAGCACTGAGAAGCTAAAGCCACTTCCGCATGAGTTCAATCCCCGCCCCTGAGGTGATCCACATGGCACGGCAGACCTCTCCTGACCCGCCCGCTGCTCCCCTCAGCAGTGTACTTCATCGATCTGCCTGTCCTGCTTCCCACTCTGTCTCTGGTGAATCCTCTCACCACCCCTGTAACTCTGGCCTGTCCCCCAGTTCTGTATGCATAAATAAATAAATCTTTTTTTAAAAAATCAAGTGGGAGAATAAAAGCTTTGTTTGTCCAAAGACCTTTTCACAGTAACTATGACTCAAAGCCTCGCCTACACTTTACCTAAGCCTGTGGGAATGGACATTAGATATATGAAAGAAAAATGCTAGTAGGAAGGAACTCTTTCACGAGAACTACCTCCCCTGTCAGTGCTTCGTAATAGGGAATCAATTCCTTCTAATTCTCAGCTTAAGCAAGTGGATTGTGTGCATGTACTGATATCTACCAAAAACAATACATGAGAATTATTATTTGCTTATTATTTTGAAGCTTCCAAAGGATTAAATATTCATAGTAAAGACTTTGGTATCAGACAATCCAAGGTCAAATCTTGACTCTTACTGGCTGTGTGAAACAAGGAAAGTTAGTTGATTCATTCAACAAATATTTACCAGAGATATAGCAATGAACAAAAGTCCCTTCCTACTCATGGAACTTACATAGTAATTTGGGAGATAGACAATGAATAAATAAATACATATATAAAAGATTACAATAGTTGCTAAGGAGAAAAAATGAAAAGCAGAGAAGTAAGGTAAGTACTGGGAGTGTAAGATAATAATTGCCAGTAACACTGAGAAACCATTATGATGGCAGGAAAATCTCAGAAGGAAGTGTACATAAAATTAAAGACCAATTGAAAAGCAAGCTCCTGCTGTCAGGAAGCAATTATGAATGCACAGTGATTCCTTCTTGGAATGAGTTATTCATGTTCACTTTTTTTTTTAAAAAAAAGAAACAAGAAACATTTTTTTTCTTTTAAATCTTTCTTCAGAGAAAAGATTTATCTATTTTTTTGTTATATTTGTCCACTCCCCAAATTAAGATTAGCAAAAATATTCTTAATATAAATGTGCCATCCTGATGTTACAAAATATTATTTTATTTCTACCAGCACCTATAATATTGTACCTTTATCCATAAGTGAACTTGCCACTTCATTAGGAAGCTTAGCATGCTTATTTTCATTAACAAAGGTAATCTTGGCTTAATTAGTGTCCAAATTTATATGTCTTCTCTTGTAGAGATAAGCCCTTGGAAATTAATAAAAATGGTTCCTAATTTATGCAAATCACCATAATTAGATTTGATGTTAATTTTATGTGCATTAAATTTCTATTTAGAAAATTAAAGGAGCTCAGCTAGAACACACACAAATCCAGGCCAGACAAAGAAATCCTCCTTCCTAATAAAAATGTGGCATATAGGGAAGCAATACTCAAGGATGAGACCTTTTATTAATTTAATAGCACATGAAGCTAACAAGGCCATCTTCCAGTAAATTATTTCATTTCTTCTCCAGTTAAATTGAATCTGAAAGATATAGTCAGACACCTGAGATTTATAAAAATGTCAGAGGATGAGCCAAACAGGAAAACCAGCATTAGTAGGGACAAGTTCATTTTCTCTGGGCTGAGAAAATTAAAATAAGGACAGCATCAGAAAATCTTGGCATCTAAGGAAGTAGAAGGATCATAGTAACTGACATTTAATCATTTTGCCTTCATCCTTAACGGGTTGTCAGATAATATCTTCCAAATCTTTACCAGTAAAGCAGCCAGCATTTTTTCTTCTAATGATTTGTTTTGGTAAATGTAATTAGGGAATTTGAGCAGAAAGCCCTAAGTATCCAGCCCAATTTTAATTTTGGTAACACAGGCAAATAGTTCCCCAAAGACCATGCCTCTTAGTTACATCTGCTCACCTAATTGACAATGCAGGAGGGAATTGTTACAATTTGTTTTCTTTGTACTACATCAAGAATCTTAAAATATTCATAACCACATGGTGTCAAGGAAAGTAATGAAAGAAACCCATACCATTTATTCTGATCAGAACTTAATTTAATTTAACAGACTGCTCTATACCATGATCCTTACAGAAAATAGTATCTGTTAACCTGAAATATATTGTCTTATGTTACTTGTCTAAGCAGGTGAAGGAAGTCACAACTATGCTACAGGGGAACTTCAACTGGAGGAAGCTAGAATGAATGGGAAGGGGAGAAAATACAAAACCTTTACTGCACTTAGCCAGATGATGCCTATCTACCATTCTTTTTTTGTTTTCAAAGAACACCAAGTATTTAAGAATTTTCAAGTAAAACAATGTTTCATTTTCTTTTCCCTTGGACCAGCGAGTTTGTATTAACTTGATAGCCTGCTCTGACAAGCTGGAAAAACAATTAAATGTAGTTACATAATGTTAATAATTATGTACATACTTGCATGTTTTCACCCTTTTATTTATTTTTATTACAAAAGTTTATTTTTACATCATTTTGTACATTTTTTTTCCATCTCAATTGTAATCCCCGTGGGTTTCCCATCACCAAGTCACCCATGTGCCATCACCATAATCCCGTGCATTTCTCTCCCCCCACCTGTTTTTGATCCCATTTCCCACTCCACCCCCACAAAAT
>NW_004567105.1:27130397-27141433 GCF_000260355.1 Condylura cristata
ATCTATTGATATGACTATGTGGTTTTTATTCTTCTGTCGGTTGATGTGATGGATTACATTAATTGATTTTCTGATGTTGAACCATCCTTGTGCTCCTGTCACCCTTTTATTTTTTTAAAGATTTGATTTATTTATGCATACAGGAACTGGGACCTTGGTCACAGATAGGTAGTGGGAGGAAGAGGATTTACCAGAGAGAGAGTGGGCAGCAGAAACTGTCAGATCTACTGAAATATACTGTGGCGGTGAGCAGTGGGTGAGACAGGAGAGGTCTGCTGCACTATGTGGGTCACCTCCCTGGCTGGGGATTGAACTCACTCTGCAGTGGCGTCAGATAATACTTGACAGTGCTGAGACTTTTAACACTGCACCACCAGGGAGGCCCTGTTTTTACCTTTTAAAACTAAAAATAATTTAAGTGAATTTTAATCAATTTAAAGCATACAGCTGGAAATCTTGTTTGCCTGCATTTTAATTAAAGAAACTGTGAAATTATTTTGTCCAAATCCAACCCACTTTCCCCGGGACTGCCTCCCTAAACAGCTCCCAGAGTTTCCATTCACACTTGCAGCTGTGAGCCTGCACCCTGGAGCTGCCCAATGCACAGCCTGTGTGTCGGTCTAAGTGGTCACTCTGACTTTCCCTAGCCTCCTACATCAGAGGCAGCCTGCAGCAGCCAGTTCCTCTGTCTCCACTCTACACTGTGCAAAGCAAAAATTTTGAAGTCCACCTGATGCTCTAATATCAAATTATTAATTTGTTCTATTTTGCCAGACATTGTATTATCCATTCTAGAGCTCCCATCTATGACAGGAATAATAAATGAGGTAATGAGTTACCCCATAATATTTGTTGACAAACTATTACTATATGCTAAGCACTATTATTTTAATCAATCTTCACAATAAAGCTATATAATAATCTTATCACCATCTCCATGGGATGATTCAGGTAATAAATTAGAATCTGATTTAAATTCAGATGTATTTAATTCCAAAGCACAGGCAGTTTCCCCTATATAATTTGACCGTGGTTCTATATAAGGTAGGTTTTCATAAATGGCTCTAGTTAATTCCCCAAAATGTGATGATCATTTGTAAAGATGATCTACAATGTGTGAAAGGGAACTTTAAAATACTGTCTAGACTTCCTATGGAAAAGAGTGTTGCTGTTAATATGAATAAGTGCATGGGAAAAGTCCCACAATGGAGATCTGTGCAAAGATAGAGTGAACTGAATGGAAATAACTCAATACAGAGGAGTAGAGAATGCAAAACTCATGCAGACATGAATGTGATAAAGGGAGAAATGAGAAAATGCAAGACTATTACTAGATAAATCTATGACCAAAGGGAAGTAGACCAAGATTTAGAGACTCAACACCAGAGACAATAAAACTGACATTTAATAAGTACATAAAGAACATTGTCTAGCTAAAAGAAAATGAACAAAAATGAGATTTAAGGGGGAAAGGGAACATTCCAAATAAATACCAGCTGATGGGATCAGACCTAATTCAAAAAAAGATTCTGGGCCCTCCCTGGTGGCGCAGCAGGTTAATGTGCAGCAGGTTAATGCGCAGCACTAAGAAGCTATAGCCACTTCAGCATGAGTTTGATCCCTGGCCAGGAGGTGACCCAGATGGTGCGACAGACCTCTCCTGACCTCTCACTGCTCCCCTCAGCAGTGTACTTTGATGATCTGCCTGTTCTGCTCCCCACTCTGTCTCTGGTGAATCCTCTCACCACCCCTGCACCTCTGGCCTGCACCCCAGTTCTGTATGCATAAATAAATAAATCTTCACACACACACAAAAGTGGCCCTCCCTGGTAGTGCAACAGGTTAGGACTCAGTACTGCAAGTTGGCGGCAGCTGCTTCAGTGCGAGTTCTATCCCTGGCCCCGGAGGTAATCCACATGGCGTGGCAGACCTCTCCTAACCAGACTTCTGCTCCCCTCAGCAGTGTACTTTGGTGATCTACTTGTTCTGCTCCCCACTCTGTCTTTGGTGAAGCCTCTCACCACTCCTGCACCTCTGGCTTGTAACCTAATTCTGTATGAATAAATAAATGTCTTTAAAAAAAAAAGGGATTCTGACTCCTTAGTAAGAGTTTAGACCATAGTTGGAATGAGGACTACCTTTTCTGAAAGGTAGTGCTGTGTGTTACTGAAAGACAAACTGAGCTATATAAAAAAAATTAAGAGTATATCTGAGCAAAAAGTCTACTGGAATCAGGTAGTACCAAACCAGAAGTGGTTAGGAGCACTCTGCCAACAGAAGCCAGAGGGGGAAGGTTTATACAGACAAAGTGCACAATCAAAGAAAAGGAAGTGTTTTGATTGGCTATAGCTGAAAGCCTGGTTGGCTGTAGGTTATCCTTGGTGTTTTGATTTTATGACCTTCAGACATTTATAGGCTTCAATTTTGGGTTTGCTTATGTAAGCTGGCTACCAAGGTATTAGAGCCACCTCAGTCTAATGGTCTCCTCGCTTAATTAATTTAACGGTGTTTACCAAATCCCATTTCCTTTTCTCCTGGCTCACAGCTAGACTGTTGGTACCAGTCTCAAAGGCAGCTACACGTGGTTGAATTTAGTCAATGGAATGAGAATGAAGTGACCGGTACCTCTTTGGGAATGAAATGGTTAAGACACATGTGTGATTTCCCTTCTCTCTTCTTCCCTTCTGCTGACTGAATGATCAGGACACCAAATTTCTAGCAGATAGAACCACATATGGAACAAGCTCACATCCAAAAATGAACACGCCAGAAATACGCATTGCATTGTGACACGGGTGAACTTGTGAGAAGTATATTTGCACAGACACACCTTTGAGCTACAGCAACAGTTCTAAACCCCTGCAATAAAGAGAATGTCGCAATAAAGTGAGTCATGTGAATTTTTGGTTTCCAGTGCATACAAAAGCTGTTTACAATATACTATATTAATGTTCCACAGTACTGTGTCTGAAAAAAATAAAAACAATGTGGCACAGAGAAATGAAGTGAGGCCACACTGTCAGAAATGGCACCTACACTTGCTTGATGCAGGGTTGCCACAAACCAGCAGCTTATTTAAAAAAATGCAATATTTAATAAAGCAAAGCACAATGAAACAGTATATGCCTGTATTACCTTAAGCCACTTATAGCTTACCGCTAGTAGTGTTACTTTAACTAATGCAGGTTATTATTAAAATTGACTTAGGATTAGCAACTAGAGAAAGGCTGTGTAAACTGACAATTGAATGATAAAAATGTCTCCGCAAAAACTTAGGACTTTAAAAGTTGGCCAAACTCACTGATCCTCCAGTCACTCAGTTGTCCTGCTTTTACTATGAACCAGGCCCTTGATCGGGGGCCAGAGTCACAATGACAAGACAGAAAAGTCTTTGCCCTCCTGAGGCTAATGTGCAAGAAGTTTAGGTAGGAGGGCTTGAGACAGACATTAACAATTTCTAAAAATTAATAATTTCAGATGATGAAATGAGCTATGATGGGAATCAAATTGGGTGATTTGATAGAGTTCACAGGGGACTGCTTCAATGATGGGGTCAGGAAGGCATTGCTAGGAAGTGATTTCTAGAACTAAAAATGATGAAATGAAAGGTAAGAAGTAGCTGGTGACATTATAATGATGGGGGGACAGAGGAGGAAACAGCAAGAACAAAATTGCTGAAGTCTGAACAAGTCACACGTGTTCCATGGTCAGAAAGAAAGCCAGCACGGCAGTCGCTAGGGAAGGAGATAATGGGGGTGAGTGGGGAGAGGTGAACATAGCAGATCACGTAGGCACTGTATGCCAAGCCCTAGACTTGTGGGGTTTCTTTTAAAACTTATTCTATTTTTGTTTTAAAGATTTATTTGTGCATACAGAACTGGGGTACAGGCCAGAGGCTGAGGGGCTGCGAGAGGTTTCACCAGAGACAGACTGGGAAGCAAAACAGGCAGATCGACGAAGTACACTGCTGAGGGGAGCAGCAGGCGGGTCAGGAGAGGTCTGCCACGCCATGTGGTCACCTCCGGGGCAGGCGGGGATCGAACTCATGCGGAAGTGGCTTAAGCTTCTTAGTGCTGTGCTTTAACCCGCTGTGCCACCAGGGAGGGCCTGTTCTATTTTTTAAACTAGACTTATTTTATGGCCAGCTTGACATGCTGGGTCCTAACCCGTTGCACCACCAGGGAGAGCCCTAAACTAGACTTATTTTAAAAGATACCAGTGTACCCGCGGGGATTACAATCGAGATGGGAAAAAAAAATGTGCAAAATGATGTAAAAATAAACTTTTGTTATAATAATAATTAAAAAAAAAGATACCAGTGTAGTGTGCCCACCACCAACATGCCATAGTCTACCACCATATCCACTATGCTTCCTTCCCTCTTTTATTCTAGATATAATGGGAAGCAGGTAGATTTTTTTTTTAATATTCTGGATTTTACGCCCCATGTATACATGTATACATTTTAAGTAGCTCACATCCTCCAGCAAAGTTTAGCTGTAGTTTGAATTGGTTGTACAGGGACAGACAAAGAAATATTCCTGATTTTAAGAAACAAAATTCAAAGGTCAAGATGAATACCCCCATCCCCTCTCCCATACCAACACTTTAACATGGGTGGCAGTAACTTTGAACTTGCCATGTGCAGGGATAGTATGTTGATCCCACAATAGCCTTTGAAGACATTTGTTATAATTGTCAATGCTTGTATTGTTCTGTTTTATTTTTTAAAAATCCCTATTTAGGCATTAGAAAGTATGTGGGATGTGGGGGCACATTTGTCCCCAGTCTTTCTCAAAGATACCTTACAATTTGTTTCATTACCATTATTCTTTCCTTTGGAGAATTTTACAATTCAGACATTTGTGTGGATGGATGTGAAATACCAAAGCAATATTTTAAATTACAAATAAAGAAACAAGATATTTGAGAAGAATGTCATAATACAAATATGTTAATGCCATTCTTTCTTCCAACCAGTCATGTTCTTGAATGCCAAGGTTGTAAGTTTACACCACTGATGATTCTTAGAGCTCAACTATCCCCGGAGAGAACTGTGATGTGCAAATGAATATGCTGATTTACAATCCTGAACTAGTAGTGCACCTGCTGAACTCACTCCCTTGTTATCTGAGCGTGGGCATGTTCAGTTCAAGTTCTGTTTGTTTTTGATTGTCGAAACTTGTAAACATAATGCTTGCATTAACATTAGAATCAACAGCTATTTCTTCTCCTCCCTAATTAAAACTCTGATGAATAATCAAATCTGCCTTCACAATCTAATATCTGTTTAGCATCCATGTGCATGAGTTAGTGAGTGTGTGTTTCCATATGTATGAATGTGTGTGGACTCTTAAGATATTCTGACACCTGAAAAATTACTGGTGATACCAGCTGCCTGAAATACCTCCCCTTTCTCAGAGGCTTCAAGCCACTGTGAGATGCCAGCAGGATGTAACAGCTTATGTGCCAATAACTCCTTGTGTGTTAGTGACTGTCCCTACAGCCTTGGTGGCTTTGTATCAAGAACCAAATTCAGCAGCACAGACAAACCTCCCAACATGTCTTGCTGTGCAACCTGGAGTCTTGGCTAGCTGCCACCAGCACCAGACAAAGCATCCCAAGGCGGGGCTCAGACTGTCCAGAGTACTGCAGATAGCAGACATCTGAAATGGCTTTTCATATGCCAGGACTGCATTTATACATGTGTACATTTGTATAATGTGGCTTGTACATTTATAGCTCTGGTTTTACTAGCAGCTCTACTATCTTCAGTGCAACACATAAGAGATCAGAATTATCACCAGTATGTCTGTGTTAGAAATTTCCCTGGGTTAACCAAGGTCTGTGAGAGAGAGAAATCAATCCTTAGCTAGAAGGGAGCACTGGTTCTATATGGTTTTCTCAACCAGCAGAGTGGATCAGTTCATGTATTTTAGAGGATCAGCTATCCTAGGAGACTCTAAAATGTATTTAGAAAAGGAAGACCATAAAAACACAAGATTCTTCAAATTCACTATATATTTTCCCTTTTGGGGTAAGATTGAAAATGAGAAACTGAATTTTTGCGATATTCGCTATTTTTTCTATTTTGTTCTCTTCAGAATTAAATCACTGCAAAGACATTCACAGCAATTTAATTTTAGTTTCTATAGAAAATTACCCTGTGAGTCAGAGAGAAGTAAAGAATCATTTGAAAAGATATCACGCCTCCAAGATATTTATCCTTAATACAATTTATATCTCATAGAGAAATATATATGATGACTAATGCTTCCTTTAGAAATGCAAACAATTTGATTAATATAGAAAGCTTTGAAGAAATGAGTCTGAAAGTCTTGATTATTAATTATACCTATCACAGAGTGAATTCTCTCTAATGATTTATTAACTATTATGGTTAAACAAAATGAATTCTTATTGAAATTGGCTAAAATTAATGGTAACTTGCTATTCTCTATAAGCTTGATAAATTATCCCTAAATTATTTACATGCCCAACTAAATTACTAAGTAAGCAGCAAAGAAAATAATGCAACACATCACTCTCCCAACATGTGATTTTGATTTTCATGTTTTAATCTAAGGAAAATAATCACAATAAATCTTTTATAAATTATACTAGACTTTCATGTAAGTACATCTAATTATTTTAATGAATATGTAGGGGTTTTTTTTTTGGTAACTTTGTAGTCATTCTCTTCATTCTCTAGGAATAAAATTTTCCAGATGAAAGAGATTTTTACTAAAACTTTTTTGTTCTCGTAATTATCTGAGAAGATGAAGTCATTCCATTGTTTACTAATTTTAAAGAATAGTTTTAAAACTATTAAGGTGGCTACATTTTTACATGAAAAAATTAAAGATTTTGGCAAGATTTTTTTCTTCTTTAATCAACAAAAGATAAATGCAAATATAAAACCTTATGCCATACTAAATACATGGCATTACATATCACATGTTTTTCATGTGCATGCATTTCATATGAAAAAAAGAATGTCCCGGCGACACAGACATTACAAAGCAGTGCTATACACATGCCTCCTACAGTTCAAATATGATCAGGACTTAATATGAAAAATATTTTATTTGCCTACAAATTAGTTTCATGATTTGGAATGTAATTCATTGGAAATCAAGACCACAAAGACAGAGCACCTCACATTCATTAGAATAGCTGGCCTCAAAAAAGCGAATACTGGTGAGGTGGAGAAAAGGGAACCAGGTGTACTGTTGGTAGGACTGAAAATGGGTAATCCTCTATGGGAAATAGTATGGAAAATTATCAAAAAATTAAAACTATAACTACCATGCGATTCAGCAATGCTACTTCTGGGAATACACATGAAGAATATGAAAACACTGTATCAATGAGAAGTCCGTATTCTCACATTCATAATACCATTATTTACAATAGCTGAGACATGGAAACATCTCAGTGTCTACTGATGGATAAATGGATAAAGAAATTGTATATGTGTGCACAGTGGAATATTATTCAAATTAATATTTAAGTTAAAAATGAAGAAATCCTTCTACTTGTGAAAAAACAGATGGATCATGAGGCCATGAGGCTAAATAAAATAAGTCAAACAGAGAAAGGCAAATAATACATGATCTCATGTATATGTGAAATCTTAAAAAAATTCCAACTGCAGAGAAAAACAGTTGAAATTTATGGTTACCAGAGATGATCAACTGGATCAGGTTTGGGGGTGGAGGGAGAGAAAAATTGGATGCAGGTGGCCAAAGATACAAACATTCAAGTTAAAAATAAGAAGTCAATTTGATGATGATAGCTAACACTTATGTAAGGTACATAGGAAAGTCTTAACTTTCCTATTTATTATACAGGAAAGTCTTTCTATATATATTAGCAAAAGTTACATATATTACAGCTACAAAAGATGATGGATGTTAACTAAACATTGTGGCAATCATTTCACAATATATAAAAATTAAATCATGATGTGGATCACCCTGGTTTATACAATATTCAATATCATTTCTATATCAGTAAAACTGGGGGGAATTTTTAAAATGTATTTCACAAAGGAAAACTTAGATTATTTAAAGATGTAAATACTATGACCCTAGGTTGCCAGTTAGATTTCAAGTATCCCAAGATTAGGGTTCATCTACAGATATAAAATTAATAAATTGTGTCAATTATAGGTTTCTGTAAATCTTTTTTTCTGTCCTATAAAACATAGGGTTCTTAGGATGATCATAAACATAATAAAACCACCATCCTTTTTCATCACGAAGGTGCTATTCATAACATATTATTCATAATGCTACTTATAACAGTAGTTGAATTTACTTCCTTAAAGTATTTCTTAAAGTGGAATGTTAGTTAGTGGCATGGATTGACCACCTAGAAATCTATATAAGTTCCCCGTAGTGACTTTCCATCCAGTGGCCGGGTAAGAACCATGGGCTCTACTGACCTCAAAAGTGTTAACACCATGAAATAAGGTCATGAAGGTGAACCAATTTTGAAAAATCACCATCAAAAGAGATGATAGATGCATTGACCTACTTGGATTGAAATAAGTCTAGCCCACACTCTGTTTTGCACAGTCTGCAAACCATGAAGGGATCTGAATATATTAACATGCTGGTTTTTTTTTTTAAAGAAAGAAAAAAATTAAAAGAAAATAAGATATGACCCCTCCCTAATGGCACAGTGGGTTGGAGCACTGCACCGTAAAGCTAAGCCAAGCCATGGCCACTTCAGTGTAAGCTCAATCCCTGCCCTGCCCAGGAGGTGATCCACATGGCTCAGAGACCTCTCCTGTCTCGCCGGCTGCTCCCCTCCGCAGTATACTTTGTCAATCTGCCTGTTCTGCTCCCCACTCTGTCTCTGGTGAACCCTCTTGCTGCCCCTGCACCTCTTGCCTGTACCCATTTTCTGTATGCATAAATAAAAAATAAATAAATAAAACTACTGGGAAGCTATTGAGAGTCAGGTCCCAGGCACTACTAAAAGCCTAGACCTTCAGGGCATGCACAGGCACACAGTCAAAGAAATGAAACCACACTAGCAAACCACATCCTGCAGTGAAAGTTAACCAATCACCCTTTTAGAAACTTTCAATTGATCTGAATTGTACTGACTGAAAATCTCATTTGCATAAACAGGGCTCCACCCCTTTTGCCTATATAAGCAGGCTCCCTGCAGAGCACCTAGTACATGCAGCTCCTTGAGACTGTACATGCAGTGCCATAACTAAAACAACAATTGTAATGATTCCGCTAAAATAGGAACACTGGGATTAGTGTAATTCCACTAGATTTTGGGATCACTACTAAGAGTAATATGGTAGTTATGTGCCTTAATTTTACTAGAAACTAAACTTTGCTAAACTGATTCCTAAAGTATTTAGTGCCATCAACAACCTTTGCCCTCCATCCTTAACACTTGCTATTGTCATTTTCTGAGCAATTCTAGATGTGTAATGCTATTTTTTTGGAGAGCTGATTTGCATTTTTTCTGATAACTAATGACATTAGTTATTTTTGCCTTTACTAAACCTATCCAGACTTCCTGGAATCTTTCTCAAGTAGGTGTCAAACTTGACCTATAAATACTCTAATGTCAACAGAAGTGATTTTGTGGGCCCCACTTGAGCAAACACTAAGCAGTTTGGAACAGTTCAAGGCTTCATCCTCAAGATGATCCCAGACTTTTTAAAATGCTTGCCTTAAAAAACTCACCTAGCACCTATTTGTTCCAGTCAAAACCTTACAATTTTAAATCCCTTTTCTGCCCAGAACTGTTCTCCCTAGAACCTGAGAGTCATCTATTTGAAAAGCAAACCTCCAAAATGATAACTCTTTTCTTCTTCCCAACCCCTGCAGAAGTATAAAAGTCCAACTTCAATGGGTACCATTCTCTTAATTTACATCACTGTCAATGTCAATAATATATAGATATCAGAAACCTCTTTTTCCTTCAGGTAAGTGTTGACAAACTAGATAGCCTCCTCATACTCACCAAAACCCCTCCTCCAGGTTTCTGTAAATTTGTATTTCCATGATTCCACTTAAACCCCCATTGGTCTCTCCTTACCCTCACTCTTCCCCATAATGCCCAGTTGCTCCTGTACAAGCTCAGTTCACACTGGATATCTTTCCCTATTGCTAAATAAAATTACTAAATAAAATCTGCCTTCACCAACTAAACTCGAGTGACTTTATCTTTGACACTAATAACGTTGATTATCTTTTTATGTGATTATTGGCCATCACATATTTTCTTTGGGACATATCCATTCAGATTTTGGTCATTTATTATTAGCTTCTTGTTATTGAATTGTAAGAGTCTTTCATATAATTCTTATATTATATAACTATGTACCACTGTGTGTGTGCCAATCCATGGCATACCTTTCGTTTTCTTCACATGACATTTGAAGAGCAAAAGTTTTTAATTGTCATGAAATTTAATTTATACATGTTTATGGGTTTATATTAGCCAGGTTTCTCCACAGAAACAGTGTATGTGTATATGTGTGTGCATAGGTATAGATTAGAAGCATCCTGATGCTTCTATATCTATATTTATTTTAAGTAATTGACTCACATGATTATGAGGCTTGATAAGTCAAAAATTTGTGGGGAAGGAAGTAAAGTAAAATGTATCCTTAAAAAGCTTACTGGTTATCAGATGGTTTCACTTATAGCAGCAGTATAAAGGACCAGGGGAGAAAATAATAGTAACAATATACAACTATATACCAGAGACATTTTACAGGGGTGGAGTGGGGAATGGGATCTAAAACAGTGGGGGAAGGGAAGTGCACTGGACTATGATGACGGCACATGGGTGATTTGGTGATGGGAAGCCCAGGGGGATTACAACTGAGATGGAAAAAAGGCACAAAATGACATAAAAATAAACTATTATATTATTAAAAAAAAAAAAAGTGGCCCTCCCTGGTGGCACAGCGGGTTAAAGCACTGCACTGAGAAGCTAAAGCCACTTCTGCATGAGTTCGATCCCCGCCTGCCATGGAGGTGACCACATGGTGT